>NC_135556.1:9812500-9832500 GCF_964340395.1 Glandiceps talaboti | reverse complement strand
GAATAGGAATCCCACTGTTTTGCACAGCAAGACATCTGTTAATATGAAATAATGACAAAAAAATAATTAGAAATTATTTTTCTTTCAATATCAATTTGATACACCGTTATTTTTTTCTATTTTCTTGTATGGTCGTCATGCCCAAAACCTTTAAGCTTTTAAACACCCCTGTTATTTCTTTGAATGATAATAAGCTTTCGTTTGTCGACTCGTACAAATATCTGGGTGTATTTGTTCTCAGTAGCTTCATGGATGATGATGATATTACTAGACAAATGCGATTACTTTACATACGTGGTAACTTTCTATGCAGGAATTTTGCATTTTGTTCTCGTGAAGTTAAGGTTAGGTTATTCAAGTCTTTTTGTTCTAATTTAATACTGTTGTCATCTGTGGTCTAATTTCAAGTTGAAAACATACCACAAAGTTCGAGTTGCGTATAATAATTGTTTTAGATTTTTTTTAATTTGTCCAGGCGGTGAAGTATTAGTTCTATGTTTGTTTGTTTGTTTGTTACTTTGTGAACTTGTCCGGAAAAGTGAAAATACTTTCATAAAATCTCGATTAAGCTATAATTCTAGTACAATGTTAATGTCGGGAAAAGTTGACTACAATACGGAACTTGCAATCAATACTGAGCATGCTCAGACGCAAAGGACTATGGGATTATCTATGGTTATCGTAATACCTAATCTGGAGCTACTGATAAAATAAACCTCCCACAATTGTCAGGTAACTATGAATTGATTATTTGTGGTTACAAACAATTTATCAACATTGTTTACAATACTAATTGATTGGTATTTATCATCACATTTCCCATGATGGGTTTGCAAATTCCCTATAGTTCTCTGGCATTAGTTGGAACAACTGATCGCATAATAGGAACTTCCTCGACATTTTATACGTATGATAAATGACGTCATTGTATAGTTTATAACCTATATCTTAATACCAAGTTTGAGTTAATTCAGTCAGTTGCAAGTGGTGGTCAAGTATGTTTTGGTGAAGTAGAATACAGCGAGTACCTTTTAAATATGCAGCCAAAATTATATACCCAAAATATTCTAATATCGACTGATGTTGCAGAATAATGCATCCCTTGAAATATCACGTCAAAGCATGAATAACAACTACTTACATAACAGCTGGTTTTGCATGGTCTAAAACAGCAGCATAGAGATTCCCAGAAGTGTGAGCAGCATGGTTTGTTGCCTTCGATTATAGATTGACTTTTGGTACCCGTAGTAGCATGTACCTCCAGTCCACGAACACCAGATAACGGAATGCTTTGGAAATGTAAAGTATCACCACAATACGTTGACAGACGGTAGGATTTGGGCTTCTCAGATTTTGACAAGCTCTCTTCAGCCAACGAACAAACTGCGTGAAATAAAAGAAGAAGCTTAGTTTAATAAAAAGAATTGTGATTATTAAAATATGAAATTGATTTTCATGCACGCTTATTCTTTTTCAGTTAATATAAAGATAAAGAAGAATGACTCGAAGCAAGATACAGACCGATACTATAAAAAATGTTGTTCATAACGGATTTTCGTTGCTTTGAATGTGTTACTATCTACACTCTATGGTGACTGGTTAAGAAAATTGGTATTCGTAGGGTAATATAAAATAGTCAAACACACAGTATATACAGTCAAACACAGAGGAAACGTGTCACGTCACACTGCGAATGAAAAGCAGCTCTCGACCCTCCCATCCACCCTCTCCATAGAAATGTAACTTGATGACGCGGTATAGCCATAGTACCACCAACAGCTGACTCGAGCGCCCCCACCACCGGGACCTTCAATCAAAACTGTATCGAACAGAAACATCACTGTGCAGTGGAGATTATGAACTCATATTCACACATAAAGTCTATAAACCAGTCATAACATCTTGCTACTGTTATTCCAGCTCCATCTCCAGTGACACAACGAGAAAGGAGACTAATTACAGGAGAAATGAAGATACCTTAGTGTTTCACTCATGAGACATATGATGTGCTACACGCACAAATATCGCCTTCAAATACAACACAAACAATAATAGAGATGCCGCGGACAGTTGGGATGTAGAAGTAGACAAGTTAACATGTCGATTATCAGTTCGAAATTAAACAAATGAAATTATTATAAAATCCATGTGTAATCTTTTCACAGCAGAATCCTGTTTCTATTGCACTGTGCAAGATCTAGAATAGCTAGGTTTATCACTATGATTAGGTAAAATGAAGGACCCTGCTGAGTGTGTTGCCTCTGATATTGTTAGTCCAGAAATGGATTTTGTCTATCTTTGTGTTAAAAACACCATACCCCATGAGTGAAACACCAACTTAATTTCTCCTGTATGTAGAAGATAAAACATCACACATTCACACTGTGACCTTGGTTGCATCACAAATCGACCGCTGAACAAAAAAAAATCCCAGACATTAAAAGTTATTATTCACGTCTTCGTGAATTTAATAGCATTATATCTTTATTGATCAAACAATAAAATTAATGAATAACAAATAAGTGTTTATAATTACAAAAGCAGATAAGACCTAGGCCCTCTCTCTGTGTGTGGATGCCTACCATTAATTTGAAAACTCAGATACGGTGAAGAAGACTGTGATATTGGGATTAAGGGATGCTAAAATGCTGGACGACGTTGATAAAACTGTTGTTAGAGTTTCTGCCCAATGAAAAATTGACACAAGACTGGGTCCAACCAACTGCGCCGTCATTGAGGTGCGCCGAAAATTCTCCTGACGCCCCGCATACCGTGATAAGGGGGGACGATCATGTTTGTGTGGGCGTATGAAAGTTGGTGTATAGGAAATGTATTTGTCAGTCTTTCTACTTTGCTGATGGCACTGGCGGAGTGGCAAAATTTGCAATTAAAGGCAAGGGATTCAGTCCCAGGGTCTTGCATTAATGTTATCTTATCAGTGGAGCTATATAGAAGACCATTCTTTTAGAATGGACCACCTCGTTTTAACACACCTGCACTGAGACAACTGTTTTCACACCTTGAGGTTATTCGAACTAGGCCTTAAAGATGTTTTTTGAAAAGGACAATATCATTGTTCGACTTTGAGGACATGTCCTTTTCATCAATGCATTTTATCGTAGCTACAGGAATTTCCAGGTCGATCATTTCTATTATCATGGAAGATTGATCAAACTGAGCATGCCTAGGTTTATCCGTCGTCCATCAATAGTTCATCCAAGGTGACAGAAGTGACAGTTAATCGATAATTGATTTGTCAACCAATGTCAAATAAGACATTTAGCTTCGACGTGTATTGATTAACACTTATTGTGAGGGCGTAGCCTACAATATATGTGTTTACCATACCATCTTTTATTTTTGAGAAGTATCTTTGAAATCAGACGTACCTTATCCCTTTTCTCAGTCAACACTAATCTTGCATTTTCATATTACAGTTTCAGAAGCCACAGAAATATTTATATTTACCTGACGCCTCTTCTGCAGACAGTAAAAGAAGTCTTTTATTGGTAAGGTAAGCCCTCCCTTTGGTCATACTTGGTTTACTGGCCACCAGCTTCCCTTCCCTGTCTAGGAATGACACCCCCGTGTAGTGGATGTATTCATCACCAGCAAGCAGGGTCTCAGACCTGGTAATCAATCCTATATTATGGGAGACAAGAATAGACAGGTCACAACGGTCCTGCCATTGGTCACTAGTCACCTTTGATCGGAATATCTGTCAACATACGACGAACAATGACAAGTTTGTTCAACTGGAATGTCTGTTGTAAGATCCCAACTCTTATTAATACATGGTCCCGTTTTTGTCTTCTAACTGTCTGTCTGTCTGTCTGTCTGTCTGTCTGCCTGTCACACATACACATACATACATACATACATACATACATACATACATACATACATACATACATACGTACGTACGTACGTACAAACACACATACGCACACACACATACACACACACATACACACACACTCACATACATACATACATACATACATACATACATACATACATACATACATACATACATACATACATACATACATACATCGAGTGACTACTGCAAATAAAGAGTAACGAATGCCAATTACTTTTTATCATGTCTTCATACGGGATATTGTTGAGATCTTTGAAGAATTGACTAGCTGTGTCTCGGTACATATTAGCAGCCGTGTTCTTCAACGTGTCCTCCAATTGTTTGTGACTTTTATGTAGACGGGTCAGAGAGGAGAAAGTTTCTTGAGAAAGATCATCCAGCATACTCATATTAAATGCCGACGGGATTCGTTTATTGGCGTTACTAACTGGTTGGTAGGTCACTGTCTTGTGTGGCTGGGATATTTTTCGTGGACTGGTCAATGATGGCGACGATGGTTTCTCAGTTTGGTTACTGGGTCCGGGGGTTTGCTGAAATTAAAAGTTCCAGATTAGATTCCTGTGATGTCCTAACTTTATCGAGATAAGTGACCTTCATTCATACACATACCATATAATTTCTCATGACATTGTCACGTATTATGAATATCCTATCCAAAGTTGTTTGCTGATATTTCATTTTTTCAGTTTTAATGCATTCCAGTTATTAGTAGGGGTAACGTCTAGGTTGGATCTTCGAGTCACTCTTCTTTGAGACCGTCGTTAGTATGATGCTCAGCCTTGAGCGTACATTATTCATGACATTGTCTTTTAAGAAATTTGAAAGCTGCGCTCGAGGTATGGATTTGAAGATATACATTAATTTGTCCATGATAATGGCAAGGGTATAGTTGTTGATAGTATCAACAAACCTGGTTTTCCGTAATGTATCCGGGAATAGGGGAAACACTTGCACGATGTTTATAACCAACCATGGGTTGTTCAGTGCTAGTACGTTCTGGGGACATCATGGTGTTGTCTGATAGCTCTTTGTCCTTTTGCCCAAAATCTATCGCCGATTGACTCAGAGAACTGTGTCTTTGATTCTAATAAAAAGTCAAACAACTACGATGACATCTTAGAGCATGTCTTACTTTCTTTCTTGAAGATAATCTGATTGTATTATATATATTACAGACTTGTGTTATACATAGGAAAGGCAATCAGGAAGGGACTATAACTGTAGCATATTTGCACTTATACACTTCGAAGGATACATGTTTCTTTGATAAATACACGAGTACATGATTTTCACATTGAACTGCAGTACATTAATATTTATATCCATACAATGTGGTATTTTAGTAGTAGCACCAAAGGATGAGGGGGGGGGAGTGGGGAGGGGTGAAAAGTTTGTAACATTGGTAATATTGGTAATATTGCTTCAGTTTTGACTGATCTGCACTCTGTTGCTCGTGAATGGAAGCGCATTACTACTCTATTACACTCAACTTTTATGGTTTTAGATCAAGTTATCACTACGTGCACATACCTTGTACATCGGTTTGTTGTCATCTCTTTGAAAGGCAGCATTGCTCTGACCCTCCGACGGTTTGCCACCCGCCAACTCTGTACCAGAAACATTCATCCTGTCATATGGTGGATTTTCATTCACAAATGTTTTCACAAAACCTTCTGACAGTCCTTCGATAATATATCAGATATTTACCAAGTTTCCATGGAAACCCCCGGATTTTGTATATCACGCACCTCTGATATGTGAAATGGCGTGACCTTCCTGGTTTGATGGCAAAAAAATCATACATCGATCAATAGGAGACGAGCTGTGTTTGTACAGACTAAACCATTGTCATTAAAGGTAAGGAGAGGGGAGGGGCGGGGTTAGAAGAGTTATCAATTCAACATATCGGAAAATGATAATACAAAGTGGATATAAAGATATTGGTGTGTGTGGGATGTATGTGTGTGTGTCACTCGATTACTCCATATAGCTGCATCTCCACAACCACATACATGTTTGTATGCTTTATATCAAATTAGTGACGTATTTACCGCTCTCCTGCCCCCCTTCGTCTGAAATGGTGTGATTTTTACCAAAGACCGTGATAACAACGAGTTTACCACTCGTAAAAGAGTCACGGAGGATACTTTATCGTCGTAGTATTGATCGTCAATCGTCTGACAAAATTGATTGCTTTGTCAATAAACAGAGATCATACACAGGTTACGTTGATAGTGGGTGGATCGGAGGAACGCTGAATTAATATCTTGTTAAGTACACTGCAACATCGCTTTAAATCGTAGATCCAATGGACTTATAACTTTGGAATAACATATAGCTTCTGTTTCATTTGATATCACATGTGGAACCGGACATTAATCTCTACATATTTCTCCTGTGTCCGTTTTGGTTACCGAGGTGACGATGGTGCAAATGTTTTTCTGACTGACGCTTATCTCACATCATTCATCAAAGTTATCCAAAGTAAATACAACCAAGCCAAACTACGTGACATCACCAATCAAACAAAATCAACCAAATATGTCAGACCAAACTATAGTGTATACTCGTACTAAATGATAACAATAGAACAAAAAACAAGGAAAACGGAAAAGGATACTGTAACGTCACCGTACGTCGTGTCTTTCAGCCCTATTAAACCAGTCTTCTCTAGCGTGATGGGGAACACGACACGTCGTACCTTACAGACTAGGGGCAAAGATGATGAAGTCAATGATGAAACCTATGTCACTGAAATGTAAAATGCAACCCCCCCCCCACCAATCCCCACCCATCAGCTATTACTTGTACACGGTCGAGTACACTAGGCTAGCAAAGATTTATTTTTTTGGTATGTAAACGCCATTAAAATCACAACAAAGTGGCAGACATGTTTAAAATATCATATGAGGAGTAATAAATAAAAAAAAATGATGAAGAATAATGAAGAATTTAAATAAATAAATAAATAAATAAATAAATAAATAAATAAATACATACACACATACATACATACATACATACATACATACATACATACATACATACATACATACACACATACACACACACACACACACACACACGCATACATACATACATACATACATACATACATACATACATACACACATACACACACACACACACGCATACATACATACATACATACATACATACATACATACATACATACATACATACATACATACATACATACATACATACATAAATAAATAGGTCAAAATGCAGCTGGCAAACTTTCACACATACTTATATTTGGGGTATTGAATGAAGTAGTCGATACACGGTAGTGTGTAACTTTAAATCATGCATGTACTGCAGTCCGTACGATTCCTATAATTTCTCAGTCACCACAACAATACTATCATTTGCCTTGATATTTGGTGACTGTTTAGTCATGCTTGCAGAAGGAGTAAGCTGAGAGTCGAATCTGACATTGTCATTTCTACACCGAGAAGGGAAGTGACAATGTTAATAGCGATTTAGAAGGGACCATCTCAGAATTGAGTTCCGACTTACTGTCTGCAACCTGGACTAGTAATCGCTAAACAGTATCTGAGGGCAAGGATATGATCATATGATAACGCGTAGTGAAGTCATCAAAGTAATCGGCTTTGAAAGCAATAAAGCACGCGATGTTGCATATATGTTTCAATTTAAAAGTTTTTGACAAAGCTGGTGTATAAGATATGGGACGTGATGTTCGCTAATTTCAATCAATGAGTTGTTGATACCGGTACTAATTTCTATAAAAAGTTTCTGTATGCCAAACGATAAAGACCAACTGTTACACGGTATGACATCATGTTTGTACAGCGTGGATAGAATTCAATGAAATCCCTTTCTATGAGTCTACTTATACCACGCTGATGTCATTTATTTTGAAAAATCGTTCGTTTCTAGAATTAATGAAAATCCTGGCATATACATGCTTTTACCATCGAACGATATGCTTATATGATGTACTAAGCCTCGCATTCATATGATCGATGTTCAACTTAGCGTTTCAAAAACGGTTGTTTATTTATCATTTATCAATTTTGAAAGTGTTTCATGGTGGAAGTGACAGGTCATTTTTAACTGACGGCGGGGGGGGGTGTTTTTGATGGAGTGGGAGGCATTAAAAGTCTATCTTCCTACCAATGTACGTACAACAACACACATTTTACACATTACTTAATCTTTTGCAATTTATTGAGTTACAAATAAAGGCTTGGCATGTGTTGTTTCTCATTAATTTTTCAAGTAGGAAGCCATGATAAAATTGGTTTATAAATTACAAATCTAAAATAAATACCCAATCCTCATTCTTATGGCCACTTGAACTTCAGTAAAACATCATTTGACCCCGATTGTTTGAAATATACGGAAAATGTTGAATGAAATCGTCTCATCAACTGTAAGCTATTAATGGTCGGTGGTGGCGCTCTACAAGATTGCGTGGCATATGTCAGCCGCGATAGACACGGATATAGACCACAGGGTCACGTATTGTATCAAAATACGCTATACGTTCTTTCCATAAAATCAGGGGATATGTGTTCAAGTCAAAACATTGTTATATTTACCCTGTAGACAAAGAAAACAACAATCTCAGAATTTGTACGCGCCCCTATACGA
Organism: Glandiceps talaboti; assembly: GCF_964340395.1. Taxonomy (NCBI): domain Eukaryota; kingdom Metazoa; phylum Hemichordata; class Enteropneusta; family Spengelidae; genus Glandiceps; species Glandiceps talaboti. The sequence goes on along the minus strand of NC_135556.1, from coordinate 9,823,973 downwards.
TTTTACACAAGGTTATCATCACAGAGTCGGTCGTTGGTGGCGCTCCCCACAATTGCACGGAGTGACAACCGCGATATATCGCTGTTAGCGCTCTTATCAACGATTAAGCTGATTTGCCATAGACTTTGGCAAATGTTGTGCTGTATTTTACAGTTGAATCATAATGAAGCGCGGCGTAATATAAGCTGAAATGAAAATACATTTAAAATACACCTTCATGATATTGCAAACGAAAATGGCGACTTACTGAACAGCAGAAGTTACAGTATGGTTCTGTATCTATTTCTTCAAAAGACATGGGGTTGTCGACAGACTGGCTGCTAAATGCGGCTACTGGCAGGTGCATCGCGTTGTATCCAAAATGAACTTTCCGTGCTCTCTTACGGCAACAGGAAAAACACTTTGAGCAGCATGCGTGACACCAACATTTCCTGGCATAGACATTTGTCTTCCTCGTGATGCCCATACACGAACGTAACTCTATGCTTCGGAAAGACTTTAATGGAAGGCTCTGAAAGTGTAAATTATCGTTGAAACCTGCCGATATTTCATACGCATTTCCCTTCTCCTTTAGTTCGGTATCCTTTGTTATCGTAGCGTCTGAAAAGAATTCAAAATACTTATTGCACTTTATTGAACATTTCAGTGAAACGAAAAATGTTTTTTTGAGTGTTTCTTTTGTGCCGTCAAAGCAGAGTTCGCATATGGATGTGTGTGTGTGTGTGTGTGTGTGTGTGTGTGTGTGTGTGTGTGCGTGTGTGTGTGTATATATATATCGCGGCTGACATGCCACGCAATCTTGTAGAGCGCCACCACCGACCATAGCTTACAGTTGATGTATATATATATATATATATATATATATATATATATATATATATATATATATATATATATATATATATATATATATATATATATAGTTTGGTAATACACCTTCATGGGTGCGGTATAGAGCACTGTCTTAGCAGATTGATACTCACCGAGTTATATATATATATATATATATATATATATATATATATATATATATATATATATATATATATATAATTTTGGTAGTACTGGAACTCTTTCTTGGTTGTAACTCGGAGTTTCACGCATAGTGCGATCGTCAGACAACTCATATATATATATATATATATATATATATATATATATATATATATATATATATATATATACATATACATATATATATATCATACTGAATCATGATGGTCGAACGGTTAGAGTTTGTAATCTGCAAGAAGCTGGTGCTTGTCTTGGCGATGCAGCTTGTTTTCTAATTAATGGTTAAAGTCCTTGGGCAATATTTAAACCAATGTTGTGACCCACTGAATAAATTGGGGACATGGTATGATAGAGGTTACTGCGTGACTATGCACTAACAGAGGCTGCAATAGATTGTGTGTTTCCCAGGCAGGGATATGAGGGCCGTTGTTCCACGATAAAACCATGCCGGGGTAATATTTGGAAAAAGCTTTGTGTGTGTGTGTGTGTGTGTGTGTGAGTGTGTGTGTGTGTGTGTGTGTGTGTGTGTGTGTGTGTGTGTGTGTGTGTGTGTGCGCGCGCCATGATTTAGCGTCCTAACAGTGCATTGAAATCGTAAGGTCGTGCTCACCGTGATACTCTTGAGCAGACAGGAGTAACATTCTTTTGTCGGTCAGATAGGCACGGCCGAACTTCATGGGAGGCACGATAGTCTTGATATCCGGTCGTTGCATATGCCTACCACCTTCCAATGATGTACACTTCCTAGGACCAGCATTAATAAAGTTTACTCTCCGGAAGTACAGGTAGTCTTTGTTGGCGACAACTATTTCATATTTCACCAAAAGTGCTATTACAATATAGAAAGAGAAAAGTGAATAGCCGCTAGCGTTAACGCTGTCACAATAATGTTGTGAAAACCGAAAAAAAAAATTTGAAATTGAAATTCACTACATCCACAAACTAAAACTAGAATTGTTACTTACTTTGGAGAATAAATTCATAATGCTGTGATTTATCAAGGCGTAAGGGAAAATTCTTTTTGGTATTTGTGTAGAGTTTTGTTGCGGCATCGTTCACGGCCATTTCCACCTTGGCTTTGTCCTGATGAAGTTGTATAGACTTGTAAACGTTGATACTTTCACGGTCAAACACATCGAGACCATACTGTGCAGGGAACATGGATTTACGAATTGAAGTGGGTTGACTCATCACCACCTCCTCCTCCTCCTCCTAGGAAAATGAAAAGTCGTTGATTTGAAATAAGTACGTGTACATCGCTGTATGTCAGTACGTGTAAGCAGTAGTGCAAAAGACGAAAGTCTGAATTTCATACATGTTAAGCACTAAGTGTTATCAAGTTTTGGTTTATTTTTCAAATTCATTTGGTATCTTTGAGATGCTCTCAACAACTTCAATTTTTCCCACCGCATGCATGTAATGTCATCGAAATAACTACAATGAAATGTTTGGCACTCCAGATGAACTTCTGTTTTACAAAAAAAAAAGAGAAAAATTTGTGGTCTGGGCTTTCGAAGACAGTATACTGTGTCATCATATTCACTGCTGATGTTCAAATTTGTTAGAAATTTTAAGGACGGCTTTTGTGGAGAGAATGAACAGGTTGTCAGTAGCTTGGCTATATTCCTGTTATGACAACAGCTGTGAACGATATAGTCACCATGACGATCCGAGGAGTCGAGCCAATGTGATTGATCACCAACATATTGGTAATTATTGATTAGCGGACGGGTCAGTTTCTTCGGCGGGTGGAGCTATGGTGGTGGGTTAGTAGTGGGATTACCCTGTTTTTGAAATAGGAAGTAGGGGGGGGGGGGTCTAGTCTGTATTCAGACACGGGTTATAATTTGTCGTATTCCTAAAAAAACAGAAACAGAAATGAAAAATCTAAAAGTTAGGTGGAGTGACGAGAGTGCAGGTTTAAGACAAGAATATTGATGAGACATTTGCATTATTAACGGTTTTCGGAATTTAGGATATCTTAAGAATACATCCTTCAAATTCAATATAATTTGGTACATAAGTTGATGATAGCAAAGTGACATAAAGTTTGATAATATAGCTTGTGGTTTTAATGAGTCATTTGCATAATCTGGTTTACTAATTCTGCAGCACAGCCATAGAGTTATACGATCTGGCAACCCTGGATCAGTAGATACCTTCTGTACACCTAGGCGAGACATTCTGAGAAAATGTTTGGATGCCTATATATGCTTAAACAATAGAGTTAGCATTGTTTTAGCGGTAAAAGGCTCTATATTGATTGTACTGGTATGAAGCTATCCATATTCTTATGTTGTACCTGCTATATAAGTAATTTGTTCGGCTTGGATACACTGCGACAAACAAAGAGGTGATTTAGCTGTTGTTTAAAACTAACGTAACCGCGAGGTTCGTTATGTACTGATGAGAATTTATCGTTACTATGGTAATGTCGTACAAATCCGGGTTAAAAGTCTGGCTGTATCCGTAAAATGGTGACGTATTGTTTGTCTTTATGGTTGATATTTGATTGACAATCAATAGATAATTGGCAATCCAAAAACAGGACGGTGAACTTAGAGCTGTATAAAGTCCTGTCAGTTCAATCTCGACATCATAAAACGGTTAATTAACAACAAAAGCTGATAAGTCAGCGTATTTCACAATCAGTTATTTAACATTTTAATGTCTGGGCGGACGAACTTAATTAATAACACTATGTTTCTCGTGACCCGTCCGACATTACATGTCGTCAAACTGACGAATGCTATATCTGAGCTAAAATGATCATTTATTGGTGAAAATTTGGAACAGTACTTTAATTAAAACAAATGGATCAAAGTATAATTCAGACTTTAAGTTTCATTCAAATTGTTAAAGTATGCTTATGAAATGTGAGTATCATCGCGCACGCATCACCCATCCACACATACACACACGCGCGCACGCACACATACACTCACACACACGCACACACCCCACACAAACACACTCACACCCACACACACCCAAACACACAAATATACACACATGCACACACACACACACACGCACGCACACACACACAAAACAAACAAACAAACACACAAATACACACACACAAATATATACACACACATACACACACACACACACACACACACACACACACACACACACACACACTCCCTACACCTACTTACTTTATCTTTTTCGACCGACCTGTCACGATGAGAGACATATAATTAATAGTACGGGCACCCTTATTACACTTGATCTAAGCTATTTTCGGAACGAAGTGGCAAGCAATCTAGAACTTTATGAGAGGGTAAAATAAGCTGTGGCTCTTGTTTAGGTTTTTCATTTCACTGGTTGGTTGGTTGGTTGGTTGGTTGGTTGGTTGGTTGGTTGATGGTTACTATAGGGACGGGGTGGCGGGTCTTACTCTTGGAATAGTTGACAGCATGAAAAATCGATGGTCAGGGATTCAGTCTCGAGTTATCGCATTTAGTGTTTATCTGATAATAATCCGTAGAACCATACAAATGATGACATAGGATCATTCTTATATTCTGGACTAGTTTTTTTTCTCAAGCTTACCACTGGCAGACAAGTGATCTTGTTTCAGCAAAATTTTACCAATCCCAATCCAAACTGGGACTTCAGGCTCTCCGAGTCACTTTAGCCACATCGAAGGATCCACATTTGAACCACATCGCTCTGCATGACCGTCACACCAACAGTTCATTGCTACTTGATCTCAGATCGCACTACCAACCAGTACTTTACCCCTTGTTTTATATATATTGCGGGGGGGGGGGTATTTAAATGGTGTGGTATTGATCGTGGACATATGGATTCGATTTGTCAATAAACAGATACACACATTAAGCTGATAGTGAACGGAGGAACTCTTGAGTTGACCTGGTATTTAGTACACTATACCAACACATAGTTTACTGGATGTTCACCCCCTGGATACCAGACTTTGGTATAACAGTCTGGACTGCCTTTTAACCTGCACCGACCGGCTATCCATCAAAGTTACCCATCAAAGCAAAAACAACCCCGAACAGAATAGGACAAACTGGTCCGGGCAAGTGCAAATTCTGCGAATTTATTCGTCAGGATTGAACTAATGTGGTACTGTCTGAAATGTATATAAAACGGTAACTCCGTGTTATATCATAGACGGGTAGGAATTTACCACACCGTGTTTCTATGGTAATATCGTAAACATCCAGGTAAACAGACTGTCTGTGTCCGTAAAATGGTGACGTATTGTTGTCTGTATTGTTGATATTTGGCATTTAGTATACAACAACATTAATCAATTGACATCTCTATCTGATTTTATCTCTTGAGATTACTGTAAACCTAGATATATTTGCTACTAGAAAATTTTGCGATTTTACAGTCTTCAGTTACTTCTTAAACACTTATATTATTTTCAGACTAGCACATTGTTTTCTTGTAAAAAGAAGGCATTTTAGTCACTGATTTTTTTTCCCGTATTTTTTTACTAGCGAAATTAGTGAAGATAATTTCCAGCTTCACAGTATAATAAAAACGTCACTCATCAGTCAGAGTACTTCATTATCAGTTATCATTGTTTTTATCTCAACAATTTGATCAGAGTTATTTTCTGAAAGAAGTGACAAATAACCTGAAACGATTGGACACTGTCAGCCTGAAACAGCTGTTCTAACGTTATTCTGAATGTGTCGTTGACTTTGTGGTGGCAACAATGCTTATGAAACGTTGGTGACCGGCTTTTCTTGCAGTTTATCGATATATTGTGTTTAAATGGGGAAGGACTCACTCGCACTGCTGCTTCAATCGTCAGTCTGTTCCATTTATAGACTATAACGTTAAGTTAGCCGACCAACGTTAACTAGTTTCTTCCCAATCCATCTCTACCACGAGGTACCGTACCGTCTTGGACTCTGTATAGAATTGAACTCACAACGAAATATTCATATTTGGTTTCAACGAACACCAGGCTAACGACTTGGTTGATTTTTATTTTTTTATTTATTTATTTTAAATGATTTTTTTATGACCAACCTCTGTCTCCGTTCCCCTTTAGGTGAGCTAAAAACTCAACTTAAATACATTTCAAAGGCTTAGTTTACATAAATCCCTATTCATAGAGTATGACATATTCTCAAGTCTTATGAAAGACGTCACCTGAGATTCAATATCCAACACCTTGTCTAGATTAGTAATAAAAGTTCTCAAAGACTATAAAATAGTTGTGCAATATTATATTCATTACTTTTACAGACAGTAAAATCAGACGACGAAGTTCTAAAATTAACACATCACGTCATATCAATCTTGCTGACTCTTCAATCGTACCTGATACTAACAATTTCCGAAATACGCGATGTCACAAGTTGAGGTGTCGAAGATTTATGTTGTTACATATTCACAGAACATCATTGTATTGTACAAAGTCTAAATGCATTTTGACTTCATTTCAGAGTTCATAATGAAAATTACCAAAATATCCTGAATGGAATTAATTTAGCTCTGAGACTCGCAACACTTCTAACAGATGACATACTTGCAAGAATAAAAATCAAAACATTTCTCTACAATCGGACTTTCTTGACTTTCTACTAATGATAAAATCAATGATTTGCCCTTGGCACCCTTAGAATACAGGTCTTCATTATTCCCTTATTCCCAGGCTTGTTTCTGGAATGTGATGCATGAGTTGAAGAGATACATTTCCCGGCCGCATACTTCATTAAAATAAGTGTTGATTTCTAAATCGTACTCTTAGTACGTATAAAATGAAGAAAATGTGATTGGTTTAATAGTTCACTTATATTTCGTCATCGAGAACAAGATGAGCGATCTCCGCTAGCGCTAGAAACCGTCTGGGTTATTGATCAACCCCGGACAATTGTTTTGGACTTCCGCAAGGAACTCTTGTGCTACGCTGGTTTGGGTATCATCATGCAGGAACAGATGTACCATCGTGCCCTGTCCCGTTGGTGGCAATACTGCTCCAAATGTCACGTAACGCACGCTTGTAGTATCATCGGTGGTTACTTGTTCTTTAGTTTTCCATTGTTTAGGACAGCAACAGGCAACCTGTGTAAAGTGTAAACAGTGTTTCTTTTAGAGTAACGAAATTACGCTAACGTATGCTTCCTGTCCCCCCCCCCCGTTATTCCACCCTGCCGAAATTGCCACACTGCACCCCCTCCACAAACCCTCTCTTCTTTCTCCTTGAAATATGAAGAAACAGTGACTATTATAATTTGTTGAAGTTAAAACAAAATCCATGGTCAGCAGCCAGTGAACATTGGCAGAATTTGTTAATGTAGTATGCACGCTGTTACTATTTATAGCACGTTAAACATCTACTAATTAGATAGATTAAGTTACTAGCCATAATGATACTTTTTTATAAAGTAGCAAAACAAGATAAGGAAATATAACCCCATGAGCTCCAGGGATCTTTAATGAAGACTTGTCTCCGAAGAAGTCTAGTGAGGGCCATACCTCATGGGGTCAGTGTTAGTGCAGGGAGCCAAAGGAAAACCTGTTCGGTAGAGTCAAAATGAATGACACTCTTCTTACTTTAATACAGTGTAGTAAATTTATCAAACACTGAATGGGTTTGAACTCAGACCGAAATGGTAAGAGGCACTCGGCCACCGACAACATATTAACGGATAGTGATTCTGTCGCTTGTAATGTGGCCAATGGTCTCGTGGCTAGAGTAATGATGCACTTGGGGAAATAAAAGTGAATTTTTAAAATAAATAACAAAACGTTTAAATACATTATGGTGTGGACAATTAAAAGAAGTGTCACTTACTGAACAGCAGCATAAACAGCTACAGTAGTCACAGTATGGTTCGGTGTTAAGTTCATCTATAGTTAGGGGTTCAGTGTTGACTGTTACCTGCAGGTCTAACATATCGAAACGGTCCAATCCGTTAAAGGTCACCTGTCGCTGTCCCTTACGCAACTTACTGAAACAGGACCAACACTTTGACAGGTAGAAGTGACAGCAATTTTTCCTTCCATAGACAGCCGTCTTCCTTTGTATTCCTATACACGAACGTAACTCTATACTACGTAGACACTTCAATGGAATGCTCTGGAAGTGTATATTCTGGTTGAAAGTCGATAATATCTCATACGAGTCCGCCGTCTTATCTAGTTCGGTGTTCTTCGTAATTCTAACCTCTGAAAGGAATATAAAAGTGCATATCTGCTTTTGATGTTATGAGCATATGGATACAACAAAGTTCGACCAACTGTACCTCTTAGTCTAGCAGCAACTTTCCCTATTGATCACAGTGTAACATTTCAATCCCTGATGTTTAATTGTAAACAAATTGTTGATAAGACCAAGGTTGGCTAGTCACTACACTGATAATATGACACAAATGCACTAACTCATACTAATAAACAAACAACTCCAACATTTAATGTTAAACTAGCAACTAGTACACAATACAACTTTAAGTCTTTGTTTAAGTCAAATTAGATATCCCACTCCACTGGTGAAATGCCACTGGTGAAATGTACACTAATTAAAAGACTCTACTTAAAACTCCACTGGTGAAATGTACACTAATTAAAATACTCCACTTAAAACTCCACTGGTGAAATGCCACTGGTGAAATGTACACTAATTAAAAGACTCTACTTAAAACTCCACTGGTGAAATGTACACTAATTAAACCACTCAAAGTGCCTTAAAGCCATTCTTTGTACAATTTGTGACCTGGGACCATCAGTCATTGAAGATAGAAAACCTTACTCATTGCCTTGTTGTTGAATTTGTAGCAACAGCAGCAGCAACAGTAGTAGTAGTAGTAGTAGTAGTTGTTGTTGTTGTTGTTGTTGCTGTTGTTGTTGCTGTTGTTGTTGTTGTTGTTGTTGTTGTTGTTGTTGTTGTTGTAGCTGCTGTTGCTGCTGTCTTTATTTTGCGAAATTTGATGTTCGGTATAAAAGGAGGAGGAGAAAGTACCCAGTGTTATAGCTAGTGGCGAATGAAATTCCATGACCATACTCACCGGGAAATTCTTCCGCAGAGAGAAATATCACTCTTTTGTTGGTCACGTAGCTGAGGCACGACCAAACTTCATGGGAGGCTTGCTGACAACGGGGGCACCAGACTCTTCTTCACTTTGCCTCGGTACAGGATCGGCATTAACAAAGTCGACTCTTTTGAAATAAAGGAAACGTCCGTTGGCGGCCAAGGTTTCACCTTTCACCAGTAATGCTAAGAATGGAAAAGGAAGAACGAATGGCTCTGTTATTGTATGTGGTGACAAGATGAACAAAATTAAAATATGTATAGGGATCTGTCAGTAATTGTGTGGGACACAGACAAGGAAGAAACTTTTCTGAGGGTGGGTGGGGGGGGGGGGGCAGGGGTTCAATTTCGGTCTTTGCATTACATGTGAGTCTCCCCTGTTCGAATCTCCAGAATGCAGGAAGAGAGGGGGAGGGGTATCGTATAATGGCACACATAAAATCTGTAGTAGCCTTATGGGGAGGGAGCTACGAAAATTCCTTGGTTGATTTCGAGGGTCATTACGTTTTTTGAGAGTGCGGGGGGAGGTGAAAATATTTTAAACTAAATTATTTTCTCCTCAAGCCCCCCCCCTGCTATATATTCTGCTCGCTCCATCCCTCCCCACAGTGTTCGCCCTTTACTCCTGTGAGACTCACTTTTCTCCTCACCACAACTAGCATCTGATGATTCACTGCATGCTTGTCAGCAGCGACTTGATGTTCGATATTACGCAGTGTATGGTGACAGAGATGGAATCTGACAGTAGTGGAATAATGTGACACTGCTGGCAACATTGAGATGCCAAAATCACCAATTAATTCAAAGTTAGACAATAGAATGAGTCAAAGAAAAATGTGACCATCCTCTAATCTAATTCCATTTTGTACGATTGGCTTTCTCTAGACAACTGATATGTAAAATGTTCCCCACTGCAATAATTTAAGTCTCCCTTAAATGTTGAATTCTGAAAATGCATTCGAACCTTAAATAGGAACATACACGAATCCATGATGTTGAGTTAAATAAACGAATTCAGGTTGTTCAGGTGGGGGTGTTAAGAAAGTACATATGAATCAGTATATTCATGAAATATGTGACTAATAATCTGCTAGTCTTACAGACAAATGGTGACTGGTACGCGGTCTAGTTGAATAACTGAAATAGATAAATAAAGGTACTTAGACAAAGAACAAACAAATGATTGATAGTAAAGAATGAGAAATAAGAAACAATTAGATAAATAAGAAATGGTACTAACGATTCAGATGACTTTCATACTTCGGTACCGGCAAGTCTTTCAGTGTGCTCATAAACTGTGTCTTGGCAATACCATATATGTTTTTGGCGGCATTGTCTACAGCTATTTGCACCTTGTCTTGATCGTCATGAACATCAATGGATTTGTAAACCATGTCGCCTTCACGGTCTAACATATCGGCACCAAACTGTGCAGGGAACATGGATTTGCGGATTGAAGTTGGCTGATCCTTCACCACTCTGCCAGAATCGCCCTGGGGAAGGGAAACGTCACCGATTACAGAATACAATCTTTCACTCCCTGATTAGTGTACATGTTCTAGTTGCTGATTTAAAAGTGTTGGAGTTGTTTGTTTACAGTCTGAGTGAAGTGAGCGAGTGCATTTGTGTCTATTTTCGTCACATTTAAAGTGACTAGCCAGTCTTGGTCATATCAACAATTTGTTTACAATTAAACTTTAAGGAGTGAAAGATTCCTCTGTGATCAATAGTGAAACTTGTTATTAGTATAGTAGGTAGTTTAAGTTTGGCACAGCTTGAGACAGCCTAAGGAGTACAGCTGGTCGAACATTGTTGTATGAAAGAAGAGAACGCCTCACTCGAAGATGCATGCTGACAACCAGAATTCATATAATTATGTTCAACATAAAATGAAGTTATCATGCATTACACCTAAAATAATGAAGGCTTGGTATTTCATACAAGAGACATTACGTTTGTGACACACAGATAGACATATTTCAACTCTAGACTAACAATAACAGAGCCGGACAACACCCTTTACTCAATCACATTGAAAGTGATACATTTAAAGTATTGCTATTCTTTCATAGTGCAGTAAAAACGGCTTCTACTGAAAACATTACACATAGACTTGATGATTTTAATGACTGCAATTGTTTATTTTCTAACTGCATGATAATCCGCAACATTTCAACTTGACTACTTCTACATCCCCACTGTGCACAGAAACCTATGTAATTGTTTATTTTGCTTTAGAAGTTGTCTGAGTGTGTGTAAAAAATAACCTAGTTCCTACATAGCATCGTTACCGTTTAATGTCCACTCACAGTAAAGTCAAAGTCGTCACTGTAGAAGTCGTGAGATGCATGAGATGTAATTTAAAATTCATCCACAGCCACCCACACAGTCATTAACATCATGTCTTTGTTAGTCAACCACAACATT
>NC_135556.1:9740000-9807500 GCF_964340395.1 Glandiceps talaboti | reverse complement strand
TTAATCATTTAACTTGATAAATAAAGCGACATCCTACTAACCAACAAATAATTGATGGTAAACAATGAAATAAGAAAAAAAGAAACAATAGATAAATATTAAACTAAGAGCAGAAATGGTACTAACGATTCAGATGGCTTTCATACTTCGGTACCGGCAAGTCTTTCAGTGTGCTCATGAACTGTGTCTTGGAACTATCGTACATGATTTTGGGGTATTGGCTACAGCTTTTTGCACTTTGTCTTGGTCGTCATGGAGATCAATGGATTTGTAAACCATGTCACCTTCACGGTCTAACATATCGGCACCAAACTGTGCAGGAAACATGGATTTACGAATTGAAGTGGGTTGATCCTTCACAACTCCTTTGGAATCGCCCTAAGGAAGGGAAACGTCATCGATTAATGATATGTTACATTGTCTTTGCCATCAAACAAAGAAACACGCTTTGGTTTGAAGATGCATGTCAACCAGAATTCACCTGTGTTCAACTTAAAATGAAGTTACCATGCATTAACACAATCTATACCAGTTCAATACAACGTTGACAAAGTTAACTACATAGCTTGGCAAAATTTCCATTTAAACTAGATGAGCTGCAAAAAAAGTGGAGTCATGATGGGCGAATGGTTAGAATGGCTGACTTTGAATCTGAAGTTTGCAGCTAGGTTCGAGCACTTCATTGCTGTTATTTATTTCTGAGTGGCTAAAGTCCTTGAGCAAGATTTAAACGACGACTGTGCCTTAGTCAATCCAACTCTATAATTGGGGACCTGGTAGGATAGAGGTTGCAATGTGAATGCTATAATCCTATGCGCTTTTAAACGGCTGCAATGGATTGCATGCTCCTCAGGGAGTTGAGAAAGTATAAAGGGCCATTGTGCCGCTGTAGATCCTAGCCAGGGATAATGATTGTAAAGCGCTTTCAGCACAAATTGAAGAAAAGTGCTACCTGAAACCAATATTAGTATATTATTTAATTGATTTTGTTTCATCAAGTAACCAAAGAAGTTTTCATGGGAAATTGTTCGGTTACTGATAAAAAAATATAGTGTACCTGTAAATTAGTGGCTAATTATATTCATAGGCATTGTTGTGACAGATTTAAATCATAAGAGAGTTTGCTTTTGAATTCGTCGCTAGCTATTTATTTTGACTTGCCAAGACTCGATGGTGGTGTTCTCTTAGTGTTCTTAATAACACATGAGCCAAGTCATACACTTTCAGTCACAGTTTCTTTACCAGCTCGCCTGTTTTTCATGGCCCTTGAAAAAAAGACTTTTTTACCACACTCGGACTTGTCCTTTTATCCAAACTCAAGTAATGCAATACTCAAGTCCATCTGTGTTGAAACGTTTATTTGTACCGTATCACTGTAATTGGACTGATACTTCTTTGTACTACGAACCCATTGCGATCGCCAAGTATTCTTCATGGGGTGTCTCGTGAATGGTTACGCTTTGTGTGCAAATTCAACGAGTTCGGGCGATGGAGGCACTGATTAAGGGTATGTACATTTTTTTTTACTTTTCTATGTGTACGACTATGCACTCAAATTTACCTATAGATAGTTCAATATACCTCATCATAGTGTACTATATCGAGAAGTAATATTCTATCGAAGAAACGTTTTTTTAACGGACCCAATTTCGGCCTTCAGACATTTTTCAGTCCAGAGCAACTTGATGACCAATACCAGCCAAACCGTTGGTAAATGTATGAACTAGATCAGTAAAACACCGAACATGTCAAGCTTTCAGTCCCGCTAACTTTTGATGAGCACACGTCTTGTTTTACCATCTAAACATGTTACGTATTGTAATCCAAACTTGTGACAGATTTTCTACCGAAGTCAACACAAAACAACAAAAAAGTGTGCACTAATACTAGTTTGTAAAAAAATGCCAACATTCGGAATTTATATAATAGGAGTTATGATGTTTAAGATTTAAAATATTGTATTTAATATTGTCAGTCCACGACTACAGAATGATAGTGAATTTCTATCTGGCGTATTCATATTACTATGAAATTCTCTGTTCATTGTTTTGTCTTGGTTTAGACATCTCAACATACCTGTGGTACGCCCGGTAGTTCTATAGCTTCATTGTCATTATCATCAGCTCCTGCATTAGGAATTCCTGACACGGAATCCTCCCCTGTATCATCCTTCATCATATTGTCTGCTGCTCAGCGATGTTTAAACTCGACAGAACTTCAAAGGACTCAAGTAAAACACTGCCAGTGGCATGACAACAGAGCTCTCTTATATACCTCGTATGCTGAGGGCTGTATAGTCACGAGGTTTCGAACGTGAGTCAATTAAGCTCGTTTATCAACTGTATCAATTGTAAATTGATCAAGGTTTGGTACATCGTTGCACTACATAATCATTATCTTGTGCTTATCTTTGTAATTTAACATTAGGTCTGGGTGAGGTTTGACCCTATGTAGCATTTCAGTCCACTTTAGTTGTTGTCTGGCATGAACTATTGCTTATCGACACATTCATAACCTCTATTTTAAACGTGTACTTTGTTCCATTTTCTCTGTAATGTCCGAAAACGTTTGTTGTTAGCGATGATGAACAATGATTCTTATCAACAGCAAGCACGTTGTCATGACTACATGACTACGTCAGAGACTAGCAATCGCAACATTAATTGTTATTTTGATTACAAAACGTTCGTACTTTGTTTATCTCGACATATTTTTATGATTTAGTTTGTAAAAACAACCATATACACTTAATATGTATATTATCTATCCAAACACACAAATGTTATGGTATATTAAAAATACTATATTTGTAACAGATACTGAGAAGGGCCTGAAGCTGGGGCAACAATACTCAATTGTATCAATGAACATCTATGGTAGATTTTGGCCCTGCATTTTAAGTACATTTCCTTCCATCTTTGATTTTCATATTGACGGAATACAAGTGGAACAAAAATATCTTTTAAAAAAATGGGGGTTCTTGATTGTTGAAGGGGAGGGGCGTCCAACAGATGGGAAGTTCTGGAATTACAATGTACGTCCACTATCGTATCCTACTTAAAGTCTTCCCAAAGTGTTTTTTTTTGTAAATAACGAATATTATTTTGTCGAATGAAAAAATGGTAGATAATCGACACTGCTCGAATAATCGTTAAGTTTCTAGAAACTTTAAAGTTTGTATTAGTGTGATGGCAAACTGATTAAAATCTAATGTGGTGAAAGCGGCTATATGTCTTTGTTTACCTCTATACCTCCAACACCCGGAACAAAGCAAGCGACACAAAACGAGGGAAATATAGGTAAATAAAGACATCTAGCCGCTTTCACTACATCAGATATGATTAGATTGCCAAATGGGTATAATGCAAAATCGATCTCAACTGATTTGTCAGGTTTCAACAATTGTAGTACTATCTGAAATTGATCAAAAGAAAGGCAGTGAATAAAACGTGAATAAAACGTGAATAAAACGTTAACCCCGAGTTACCTTTACAAACGGATTGGAATTTACCCTGACGTGTACATGTTTCTATGGTACTGTCGTAAACATCCGGGTAAACAGACTGTCTGAGTCCGTAAAATGGTGACGTATTCAGTGTTGTCTGTATGGTTGATATTTAGCATTGAGTATACAACAACAATAGCTAATTGACCGTTATATCTGATTGCCAACTAACAGTAGAACCATAAAGACTCATCTAAATTGATAAGTTTGAGTGTACTTCGTTATACGTTATCGAGTTATTTTCGGGTCGAAGTGACAAGTGTGTCAAACCGTGAACTTTTGGACAAGTTGACAAAGCCTTTCTAACTTTATTATGAATGCCTCGTTGACTTCGTGAGGTTGGGCTATCAAACATGACATTGATATTGACTTTAAATTGAATTTCACTGATTTTCTTTTTCTTTGTGTCATCATGTCTGTTCTAACTTTATGCAACTGGTGCGTCTTAAAAGCACCCTTGGTTGTGATTTGGGGATGGCGACGGTGCGAAGCCTAATGCCATATCCATGGCAACAGTGTTCATAACAGATGACGTAATTGCAAGAATAAAAATCAAAATACAAATAACAAATAAATAAATATAATAAATTTAATCAAATCGGAAATTCTTGACTAAATCATTTGTCGTTGGCACCCTTAGAATTGAGGTCAGTCTTTAATTTTGGCCTTAACACCACCTATAGTAAGTAAGTTGGTCAGTATATATATCCAAGCTACACTAGGCATCGGAGTTTACTCATGTTTAACAATTCAAGAGCCTCTAGTGTTTTGTGTATGACTTAATTCACTCTCTTTTTGAAACTTGTAATATTACAACGGGGTGTTTTCAAAATACGCAAACTCTCTCTCTCTCTCTCTCTCTCTCTCTCTCTCTCTCTCTCTCTCTCTCTCTCTCTCTCTCTCTCTCTCTCTCTCTCTCTCTCTCTCTCTCTCTCTCTCTCTCTCTCTCTCTCTCTCTCCCCTGTAAATGCAAAGGGTCCTTAAATGCGATATGCACGAACTCCACGATGTCGATTTGAATAAATTAACTCAGGTTTATCGGGTGGGGGAGGGGGTTATGAAAGTAAATATGAATGAGTACATTTAGGAAATGTGTAACTAATAATTTGCTAGCCTTACGAACAAATGATGACCGTGTAGTCGAATACTCGTTTTGTAAAAATGATAATATTCGAACAGGAGTTATGATTTTTAAGCTTTTAAAATATCGCATTTTATATTTCTGTCCACGACGACATAATGATGATGAATTTCTATCTGGCGTATTGATATTGCTATGAAATCCTCCCCGTATCATCCTTCATCATATTGTCTGCTGATCGATGTTTAAACTCGACAGAACTTCAAAGGACTCGAGTAAAACACTGCCAGTGGCATGACAACAGAGCTCTCTTATATACCTTGTATGCTGCGGGCTGTATAGTCATGAGGCTTTGAAAGTGACCCAATTTAGCTTCAGTCTATCAAATCTATCAACTATAAACTGATCAATGTTTGCTACACAGCGGCACTACATTATCAGTATCTTGCTCTTAGCTTTCTAACTTAATAATAGACCCTCTGTAGCATCTCAATCCGCTTTGGTTTATTGTCTGTGGTAACATGAACCCGATTGCTCATTGACACAGATCATTCATTAACCTCTGTTTTAAACTGTTGTTCCATTTTCTCTGTACTGTCCGAAAATGTTTGTCGTTAGCGTTAATGAACAATGATGTTTTCAACAGAAAACACGTTGTCAAGACTACGTGACTACTTGGGAGACTAGCAATCGCAACATTAATTATATTGTTAGTAGTACTGTCTGAAATTGATCAAAAAGAAAGGCGGTGAATAAAACGTTAACCCCGAGTTATCTTCACAAAAGGATTGGAATTTACCGTGGCGTGTTTCTATGGTAATGTCGTAAACATCCGGGTAAACAGACTGTCTGTGTCCGTAAAATGGTGATGTATGGTTGATATTTGGCATTGAGTAAACAACATTAGGTAATAGACGGTTATATCTGATTGCCAAGTGATAATAGAACTCTAAAGTCTCATCTCAGTGTTGAGATTATCACAGAAAGGTTGTTGACAAATGATAAATTAGAGTACTTCATTATCAGTTATCATTGTTTTTATCTCAAGAATTTGATCAGAGTTATTTTCGGAACGAAGTGATAAGTAAATTAAACCTAACGTTATTCGGACTAGAATACGTCGTTGACTTTCTGGGGTTAGGCTATCAAACATGACATTGATATTGACATTAAATTGAATTTCACTGATTTTCTTCTTCTCTGTGTCATCATGTCTGATCTAATTATATGCCACTAGTGCGTCTTAAAAGCACCAATGGTTGTGGATTAGGGATGGCGATGAACTTGAAGCCTAATGCTATATCCATTGCAACAATACGTGTAACATATTACATACTTGCAAGAATAAAAAACAAAATATTTCTCTATAACAAATTTTAATGAAATCGGACATTCTTGATTTTTCGCCGGGAATGATAAAATTAATCATTTGCCATTGGCACCCTTAGAATATAGGTTTCCATTAGTCTCTAATAAATCAACTTTTTTCAGGCTTGCTTCTGTTAGGGCATGTTTTCATCATGTATGTACTGAAGCATACAAGCTTATATCAGGTTACTGAGAATTGCTGATCAACATATGAAAATGGACTTACAATGTTGGCCATTATTTTATTTTGCTACACTTTAATTATGGCCTTAACGACTCCTGGCAATATTAAGTTCGTCTATATGCATTCACGCCTAGGTATTGGCAACGTCCAAAGTTGTACAAAGTTTACTCTTGTTTAAATTTCAAGTACCGACAGCAAAAGCTAGACCTGCCTACTGAGCTGATGGCGCCACCACCTTTGACGAACTCATGCATATGTGTCCACTGTGACGATGTTGAGTTCAACTCCGATTCCACAGGAACAGCTATCATATCTAGTGACGACATGATTTCGATTCGTATATTTATATTATACATGTATATATTTTATTGTTTCATTTAGTCAAATCTCACTCTCGGAATATGGAAAAACAACAACAATCTTTGTAAATAATATGATAATTAGGGCAATTGATATGCAAGGACTTCATTCCCAAAATATGTATATCAAATTTACTTCGTTGAATTGGTTGAAATACGTAAATACTGTTAAAATGTACATTCAAGTTGAAATATCCAATATGGCTGAACGTGATCCCATGTGTGTCTACACACTCATTGACGTCTTTAACAGTGATTTTCAACAACGTCAAAAATAACATGCAAACTTCCCCCATCCTGCTGTGGTTCTGTGCATAACAGTCGCATTGTCACTATTGTTAAAACTCGCACACGTTTTGCTCAAATTTCGTGTAAAAAAGTCATGATTACCTTGGAGTAAACACTGTAAAGTATACATACTATGATTGCGGCTCCCTAATTTGCTCAAATTCGATAGCTGGCACCTCAGTAAATGCTGGAAACTACGAGTTACGTCAACCTGCTATAAATAGCTTGTGATGACGTAATCAATCGGATATTTACTGTCGACCAGGGTTCGAGGGATTAACAACAACAACAACGAATCATACAC
Organism: Glandiceps talaboti; assembly: GCF_964340395.1. NCBI lineage: Eukaryota > Metazoa > Hemichordata > Enteropneusta > Spengelidae > Glandiceps > Glandiceps talaboti. The sequence continues at coordinate 9,800,411 of NC_135556.1, read as the reverse complement.
ATTCCAATTCATATATATAAATATACTAAATAACTGTATACAGATGAAACTCACCCAAATAATATGTAACTAAACTTAAATTGAGGAAAGAAAAGTAACACCTGTAGGATTCGAACCCACGTAGATGTCTGCGTAATGATTAGTACGGAATTCAATAACTATGACCCAATACTAGATAGATGTAGTCTACGAGTTGAAGCACTTTGCAAGATTTTTTTCTATATCGGAATGTATATGTACCAGTTAGCAAAGTTAGCAATTTCTCGATTCAAAAGTACTAAACATCAGGAGCACTTTCAGTTCAAATCCATTTGTAAATTGTCATTTGATTTGATTATGGTAAAATCTTCAATTTTTACCAAAAGGTGTCGATAGTGCTCTTTCTAAGCGCTTTCATACATGACCTAGGTAGAGTCTCTATCAACCTTTTGCTGCAAAACATTAACACCGCCCTGTGGTATTTGTGTAAAACATTTTAATTTCTTAGGTAGGGGTTCAATTTCATATCAATGGAAATAGTGTCGCTTCTCTTCATCAGATAATCAAATTGTCAAAATGGCTGACCCTTGACTACTTTAAACGATAATTTATGAAATATCCACTCCAATAAATAAAACTAGTTTATCACACCGCCCCTTCTTTCAAGATAAAAAACGGGATAGGAGTGATAAAGGTGTGAATTTAACACATGCTCATCAAACTGTTCACAATGTCAGGCAATGTTACAAAGACCCAGTTTTATTAGAACGAACGCAAGGCTTCGATTTCGATAAATAATTTCCCATGGTTTGACTTTAAAATACCTTACTGTAACTTTTATTGTTTATATACAGTTTGCATACCAAATCTATATCGAAATGAACTCTATTCCACCAAATAGTGAAATATATACGATACTCTCGGCGCAAGTAAACAGCAAATCTAATCTGCATACGCATTTTGCTTTGTCGTATTGTCTGCATCATTATGGGTACTAATGCGCCGATTCTGCCTGTATGTCTGTCTGTCTGTCTGTCTGTCTGTCTGTCTGTCTGCGTTCGAATCCTACACGTGTTACTGATTTGATTAATATATATATATATATATATATATGTGTGTGTGTGTGTGTGTGTGTGTGTGTGTGTGTGTGTGTGTGTGCGTGTGTATTTGATTCGAAATGTATATATTCGAATCGAAAAAAAAACGTACACAAAACAAACTTCCGCTTTGTATTATAGTTCATAAATTCGTCAGACGGTTCATTGAGTACTCAGATCTGTTTCTGTTCCCTCCAGCAATCGAGCATCCATCTCTTCCGAGACTGTAATGAATAAAACGACTAATGTATTAAGCTGGTTCAGGACAAAAAAAAACGAAAAAATAAATTCATCTTAATTTCCAGTTGATGAATATTAAATTCAGTTTACGTTGTTAATGTCGTTACAATCTTCCAATCAAAATACTAATTTAGTCCATCTTTACACCGAAAACCAGACTCTAGTTTAAGATACATTGAAAGCAAAACTCTAAAAACCCTAACATGCAATCCATCGTCATTTATTATTTACACACATATATAAATACAGTATGTTACTGAATTGTTTCATATTGGGCCAAAGATAAACAGATATGTGTACACCATCTCATTGATAAATTGTATATACTAATTGATAATACAATGAGATTCAGAACATATGTTACAGACAAAATCCACATCAATCGTGCCATACACGAGACTGCTTGCAGCACGTAGCTCTTAGTGTCATATCAAAGTATCTTAAAGGTATGTGACCATACTGTTTTCTCGAATCAAATGAAACTTTGATTGTCTCTTTATTCAAGAACATGAGAGAAAGTTGACAATACAACATCCGTATAGCACATGTCGTTCTGAGCTGTAGTTCTTCCGGGGTTTAACATTACATTGTCAGCAAACGTATCAAGGCTAATGCACTGTAGACAGACACGTACAGTTGATGTCTGCGTGAACATAGACAACACACGTTGACTCAGTAACTGTTGTTGATTGTAACGACTGATCGATGAGTACCCTGTTGTGTTCCATATGTTTTTCTTATAGATGTTAACCACATAGAATATTACAACAGGCATTAACTTTGACCCATTAGATAATTGTCGTTTTCATCATCAGTATCCATTTCTGTTAATGAATTGACAGTTTTTGCACACGCGGCAACAAAAATTAAAATGAAGTTGAAGTAACCATATGGCTAAGAATTTGGCAGTTATGTTGGATTTTTAAAATTCACAAACAATCACCAAGTCCTTGTTTGTACCTCCATAAATTGCAAACAATTGAAAAAATGTATAAAATATTTGTTGTTGTACACAAATTAACGAACTGTTCATACGCTTTTACCTTCTTTGCCACTTCCAATCCAAAACAAAGAAGTAGGTTTAACACACGTTTAATTGTCAATGAATGTCTATATGTCACTCTCATTTAGAACGTTCATATCAATTGTAAAAGTAATATACTCTTTCAATTACTTTTAACGTGATTTAACGTGATTTAACGTGATTGCCATAGTTGTAAATTAACCATGGCAAGAAAGGGAAGAAAGCCTCAAAGGCTCATATAATCCCTTGTATTGTTCATGTACTGGTCCAGTCTAATTTTAAAGTCCACAATAGTTTTGGCTTGGATGATGTGTTCTGGTAAATTGTTCCATTGAGATATGACACGCTGAGAGAAGAAATATTTCCTAGTATCCAGTCTAACTGTAGATTTAACAAGTTTTAGTGAGTGTCCTCTTGTCCTGCTGGTTTGGTGAAGTTTAAATAGTAGCTCATAGTCACTTTTATCAAATCCCTTGATTAAACGAAACACTTGAATCAAGTCACCTCTCCGCCTTCGTTCTTCCAAAGTGGTTATATTTAGTGTCCTTAGTCTATCTGCATAACTTAAATTTCTCAGTTCTGGTATCAGCTTTGTAGCTCGCCTTTGTATTTTCGAGAAGGTCAATGTCTTTTTTGTAGTGTGGGTTCCAAAACTGAACGGCATATTCTATGTGTGGTCTGACTAAGGAGTTGAACAACTTCATGATGACGAATTTTGATTTGTGTGAAATGTTCCGTTTGATGATACCTAGTGTCCTGTTTGCCTTTTTAGCTGCAGCTGCACAATGATGACTGGTTTTCAATGAGTTGTGAATCAATACACCCAAATCCTTTTCTTCTGTTACTGAATTCAATGGTTTATCATTCATGGTGTACTTGTGTGACTGGTTTGATGAACCAATGTGCATAATCTTACATTTATCTACATTAAAAGACATTCAGCCCATGTAGACAATCTGTTCAAATCATCTTGAAAATTGTCACAATCTGCCTGTGAGTTAACAGTTGAACACAGCTTGGTATCATCTGAAAATTTCAGTATGAAAGATTGCACTACATCATCAATGTCGTTAATGTAAATTAAAAATAAAATGGGTCCTAGCACAGATCCTTGGGGTACACCACTGGTGACAGCTGACCATTTAGATGCATTTCCATTTAGTACTGTACGTTGTGATCTGTCGGTTAACCAGTTCTGAATCCAAACACTGATCTTCCCTGTTACTCCATGTGCTTGTAGCTTTGAAACTAGTCTTGCATGGGGAACCTTATCAAAGGCCTTACTAAAGTCAGGGTATGCTATGTCTATTGGGTTTCCTTCATCCACTGATTTTGTTACAGTTTCAAAGAACACCAGCAAGTTTGACACACATGATTTGCCTTTAGTGAAACCATACTGACTGTCTCTGATGAGTGAGTGCATGCTTCTCCAAGTGTTCTACCACGGCATTTCTTATCAATGTTTCTAGTACTTTACACAGAATACATGTGAGACTTACTGGCCTGTAGTTACCAGCATGGTGTTTTGGTCCTTTTTTGTAAATTGGAGTTACATTTGCTTGTCTCCATACTTTTGGAATACTTCCTTCTTTTACCGACAAATTGAAAATAAAAGTGATAGGTGCTGTTAGTTCTGCGGCAAGTTCTTTCAGTACTCTTGGATGTATGTTATCAGGTCCTGGGATTTTGCTTGAGTTCAATTTGATGAGTTGGTTATACACATCCTCTGTAGAAATATCAAACTGTGATAGCCAATCGTTCTGGTCATCTAGAAGAAGTTCTGGTTGTGTAAAACTGATTCTGTTCTCCTGGGTAAAGACTGAACTAAAAAATGCATTTAGTGTCTCTTTAAATTATATGCCTTGTAGTTAACATAGTGAATTCTAGTTCTCTGTGAAATCTAGACAATTTTAATGGCATCTATGTTTATACTAGAGTCATTGACTATTTACTTGTTTTGCACAGCTAGCATTTTTACAGATTGATTACACTGAGGGACACCACATACTGGGGTGATAATGAAATACATTGAAACAGTATAGTAATTTTACACTTGGTGTAGATGTCATGAACAAACCATTATATGGGAAATCATTCTAACGCTTTACTTGAGGGCTACGAGTTGTACTGAGTTACAGCATATATGGGCATGGCTGATGCTTTTTAACTCAGGAGCACATGGTAAAGTTGTTTTCGTAAATTAAACATTCATATTTGTCATCCATATGGCCAGGAAATACCACATTATCTCGTCTTGGGTCTAAGAATACAAATTAGTAATTTTACTTTGACAACAAACTCCAACCACCGAGACAGCAAATTTTCACGTCCATCTTTCTGTCACCAACAGGAATTTGTCAAGATGCAGTCAAAATATCTTGTGTTTGTTTGTTTGCTGCATACTGTGGTCCAGACAATGGGCTTCGTTGAAGTAGGGGAAGTAGAGGAAAGTAAGTAATCCTGATGTAATGTATCTATATATTCCATTTCTCTAATAAAATTACATCTCATGCAATTACTATAAATATTACTTACAGTACATCTCATTCTCTCCACAAACTCTTTCCACGTTTACACCAGGTATTTTAAACCGAAATCCTCGAATTTTAGGGGAACAATTCAGGCTACATTTACACTATGTCCTTGGACAGGGAACCATTTTATCAATAGCCAGGGAGTAGTTCGACGCTCCTTGTATGGGCCTAGCTGTCTTCGGTAACAGGACAACTGCCCCCTCGGATAACTGCTCCGGCGGACAACTGCCCCCCCCCCATCCGGACAACTGCCCCCCGGACAATTGCCCCCCCCCCCGGACAACTGCCCCGAAGGACAACTGTCTCTCGGACTACAGCCCCCGAACGAGAAAAAAAGCTAGTATTACAGATGAATGGGTTTGTCATTCATTAAAAAGTCACCGTCGGCAACTTACCGCCGCAATTTGCGTACACTATACTCACTATATTCACAATGTTTTTTTTTTGTGGGTATGGATAATACTTAATGTGTATAAGCTTGGTTTGTGATCTGAGGCCTAAGTAACACTGTTCTGCTACATGGGGACATGTGAATATATATCATCCAAAAACACAAACAAGTAATTTTTTGTTTGCTTTCGTAAACATAAATAGCTAAGTTTAATACCCTGTGGTTCAGACAAGGTCATGTCATTGTAGAAATGATTTTTTCTTGCATCACAATTTTCAAAACAGAATGACTCCCTAACAATCCACCAGAACCCCCCCCCCCCCCCCCCGGCCGAAGAAGCTGACTGGTTCCATGATAAAGACAAGTCCTTGTTGGTTCATGTCCAACTCGTAATGACTTAATTTAAATAGTCAAACATCCTGACATGCACGTAATCGACCAATTAGCTTCTTGAGATATTTTCAAACCATAGTATCAATTTGACATAGTCTACAATAACATGCTGGACAGAATGAGCACAACGTAGCCATGATTCCAGTTCTGTAGACAGGCTACCATGTCTTTTCATCACTTTAAATGTAAATTGTTCATCCAGAAATTGTTGATGAAGAAACCCCGTGCATCTACAACATATTCAATGATCATTGTTACCGTTTTGTGTCGGCCGCTCTGAATCACAGAACTTGGACAGATGCATTAGTGTTCTGTAGAACCGATGGTTCCAATCCAGGTGGAGATCTGGTTTCCGTACTCTCGCCCAATGAACAAATCTTTGTGCAATCACTAAGTACCAACGAGAGGCATACTTGGATAGGTTTCAACGACATGCAAACGGTAGGGAACTATTAATTTCTTGACAGAAACTATCTTGAATAATCAAGGCATTGATATCTACCTTTCTGTCAAATGCCTTCAATGAAGGAACCTTCAAAATGAGCCAATTGTTACTCTATGTAATATATAAACAAAACGTATATTGTATTTTACCCAATCAATGTGTTTGCATAGTAGCAAACATGTTATAACTCTAGCTCTGTTGTTCCATATCATGAAAGTTTTGAAATCTAAACTTTTACAAAAAGTGCTTGAATTGGAACACCATTCTGTACCTTACTAGGATTTTAGACGTTACCGTGTACCTGAATATATGATTGTTAAAATGACAGCCTAAGACACTTTGTTTTATATTATATTCATGTTTATGTCAAATTCTTTACTGCATCGCAAGGAGGGTGTTTTTGAGTGGAGCGATGGATCAAATGTAATATTCACTAATTGGGCTCCAACACAACCAAATGGTTTTACGGAGAATGAAGATTGTGCTGCCTTGGACGAAAATGCTGGTAAGTATATATAACGACCATTACAACCCGTAATACCAAAGTACAGCGATTTGTGGCAAACCCGTTTTTTGCATTCATATCAATCTAAATAATACTGTTTGAAAAGTTTTGTCTTTGATTGTAAACTTTATATGTAGCCTTTGTAATGCCACTGACAATACTGTGCTCTAATGTAAAGTAGAGTGTACTTTTAGTATCACAGCTGAATATTTAGCACTTGGTGAGATCTAGACTACATGTATGTCTATATTTACACTTCAGTCATTGAGTATTGATTTGCACTGTACCATTATTTACATATTGGTTGAAACAGTATACTTTTACACTTGATATGAATAGTTGAATCTCTTTACTTGGGTGTTACAGTTAATATCAAATCTTATTACATGACCACCTGTTACAACCAGATTCAAACTGAATGCCATTTTTGATAATTAGGCAATATCTTTAGAATACAATCTTTAAATTTAAGACAGTTTAGTACATGCATTCATGGTAAATAAGTGCATATGTCCTTTAACGCTTGTTGATGTAACTTGTATTATTAATGGGTTTTCGATAATTAGGCATTATCTTAAGTATGCTAGCTTCGCATTTCATATAGTTCCATATAATTAATTTGCCTGGGGCATATCATGTATGGTAGCTATAGTTTAGAATTGTGTATTCCGATCCAACAATGTGTGTTGGAACAAAAATCTATGGTTGCCCTTTCAGTTACATCATATCTGGTTTAGTTTTTTGGTTGTGGATTCAAAAATGCTCATTGCCACCTTAAGCCACCTCATCGCCACCCCTGGCTACGTTTCCATGGTAACTAAACCGGCTCCCAAACATTTACATGTTTTCTCAGTGTTATTATATATATGAACTCCAAAATTTAATATATAGGATTTGGTTTTGGCTTTTCACCACTACTTGCATATATTCGTTAGCATACTGTAATTTTCTAACTTAACGGGTCGTCTTTCCTTTTTTCCAGGCTACGAATGGCACGATCTTGACTGCAATTTCAAAACTGCATTCATTTGTAAACGTCCACTAAGTTCCGCGAAGAAGTGATGAAATACCGACCATAAATGGAAAGGAGTTGTTGATAAATTGATTTACTACATGTGGCTATATTAAGTGTTTATGTATGGCACCAATTTAGGCTAGGGTCAGAATTGACGACAGGGGGCTGGGGAGAAATGGGGGGGGGGGGGCATGAAAAAAAATATGTGCAAAATATAATATAACATTGACAAAACGGTGATGTGCCTTTTTCTAAGTATGTATGTATGTATGTATGTATGTATGTATGTATGTATGTATGTATGTATGTATATAGACTGATGCTTGTGCAGTCTTGATGTACCGAGCTACAACCTTGGGGGTGCCTTCGTTGTGGGGTAATTTGAGAACAGCTTGGCGTTCAAAGAGGTATGTACTATGCTGAGTGCCATCTTTAGCTTGTTTCCTTCATCCACTCTCCGTTCCCCCACTGTATATTTATTTACCTAGCGCAATGATTTATTGGTAAGGTAGACCATACCTCTGGTTATAGTTAGTTTACTGGCCATCAGATTCCATTCTCTGCCTAAGAATGGTACCCTGGCAATGTAGTGGGTGTATCCATCACTAGCAAGCAGTGTCTCAAACCCCGGCATTAACCCTATATGATATTGTGGGGTAAATTGATTTGGAACTTGTAATATTCGAACAAAATACAAATAAAATACCTTAAAGTGTTTATGTATGGCACCAATTTAGGCTAGGGTCAGAATTGACGGCAGGGGGCTGGGGAGAAATGGGGAGGGGGCATGAAAAAAATTGAGGATTCAAATATTTTGCTCATAATTTGAACCAAATTGATGAGGTTGGTGACAGCTACTATGATATCTATTTGTATGTATGTATGTATGTATGTATGTATGTATGTATGTATGTATGTATGTATGTATGTATGTACACATGTATGTACACATGTATGTATGTATGTATGTATGTATGTATGTATGTATGTATGTATGTATGTGTGTCTGTCTGTCTGTCTGTGTCTTTCTTTGTTTGTATGTATGTATGTATGTATGTATGTATGTCTGTTTGTCTGTATCTATCTCTGTGTCCCTCTGTCTCTCTCTGTCTCTCTCATTTAATTATGGGGCAGTCAATAATTATAAGCAAGCGAATGTGTCCCTCCCAAAATATCTAAATGTATGTAAAATGTAAAATATCTTAAAGTAAGTACTGGTATTATAGCCTCATACAGTTGTATTATAATGTACTGAGGGTAAACTTGGTGTATTTAGACAAGTCTTCTATGACGTTCGATAATGTGTATGGTTTGAAATTTTATAAATAGCCTCGTACATGTCCTTATAGATATTAGACATTTTACATATACTGAGTGTGTGTGTGTGTGTGTGTATATATATATATATATATATATATATATATATATATATATATATATATATATATATAAGTGACTTGATGAACAGGTAGTCTACAAAGTCAGCGTTACTTCCAATCACAAAGTAAATTACTAACAAGAAACGTTTCGGTAGCTATAGCTTGAACACCTTCTTCAAGCTATTACCAACACACGAAAGCTCGCAAATAAACTGCACATGTCCGGACAAAAGGAAAACACAGTCTTGTGATCAAAGTGAATGTAGAATAAATTAAAAGGTAAATAAAGAACATGGTTAGTTTTGTATACCAGATGGTTCATAGTCATTAAGTCCGTGGAGATGTAAGGTTCCAGCTCTATTAATCCATAGACTTTCTAATTGTTTAGTAGTGTCTGTATCAAAACCTCGAATAAGGCATAGTATTGTAGCTGTAAGACCGTTGTCTTGTAGAGAATATCCCGGTGTCCTGAAATGTGGTACTACGTATGGAGAAAAAAGGCTGAAAGTCCTCCCTTGTGGAAGGTAAATTTCAACTTATGGTAACTTTTCTCTAACATAAATACACCTGTTCATTGTCATTTGTATAACTAACTAACTAACTACCCAACCAACTAATAAACAAAGAAAACAAGACAGAACATCTCCTGCATCCTTCTGTCGTTCCAATCTTTCAATCAAAATACTAATTTATTCTATCTTTACACCGAAAACCAGACTCTAGTTCAAGATACATTGAAAGCAAAACTCTAAGAACCCTAACATTCAACCCATCGTCATTTATTCTTTACACATATATATAAATACAGTATGTTACTGAATTGTTTCATATTGAGCCAAAGATAAACAGATATGTGTACATCACCTCATTGATAAATTGTACAAACTAATTGATAATACAATGAGATTCAGAACATATGTTACAGACAAAATCCACATCAATCGTGCCATATACGAGACTGCTTGCAGCACCTAGCTCTCAGTGTCATATCAAAGTATCTTAAAGGTATGTGACCATACTGTTTTTTCGAAACACATGATTTTGATTGTCTCTTTATTCAAGAACATGAGAGAAAGTTGACAATACAACATCCGTATAGCACAAGTCGTTCTGAGCTGTAGATCGACCGGGGTTTAACATTACATTGTCAGCAAACGTATCAAGGCGATTGCACTGTAGACAGACACGTACAGTTGAAGTCTGCATGAACATAGACACCACACGTTGACTCAGTAACTATTATTGATTGTAACGACTGAGTACCCGTTGCGTTCCATATATTTTTCTTAAAGATGTTAACCATACAGAATATAACATCGGGCATTAACTTTCACCCATTAGGTAATTGTTGTTTTCGTCATCAGCATCCATTTCTGTTAATGGCATCCATCAATCTGTCAATTTGATAGCTGCAACAAAAATGAAGTTCAGTGAAGTAACCATATGGCTAAGAATTTGGCAGTTATGTTGGATTTTTTAAAATTGATAAACAACAAACACCAAGTCCTTGTTTGTATCTCCATAAATTGCAAACAATTGTAAAAAGGTATAAAATATTTGTTGTTGTACACAAAATAACAAACTGTTCATACGCTTTTACCTTTTTTGCAAATTCCAGTCCTAAGCACAAAAGTAAGTTTTAACACACTTGAATTGTCTATATGTCACTCATTTAGAACGTTCATATCAATTGTAAAAGTAATATACTCTTTCAATTACTTTAAATTATTACCTTGTAGTTTATAGTGAATTCTAGCTCTCAGTGAAATCTAGACAATTTTAATGGCATCTATATTTACACTAGAGTCATTGGTTATTTACCTGTTTTGCACTGCTAGCATATTTACAGATCGATTACACTGAGGGACACCACATACTGGGGTGATAATGAAATACATCAAAACAGTATAATAATTTTACACTTGATCATTCTAACGCTTTACTTGAGGCCCACGAGTTGTACTGAGTTACAGCATATGGACATGGCTGATGCTTTTTAACTAAGGAACACATGGTAAAAAGTTGTTTTCGTAAATTAAACATTCATATTCGTCATCCATATGGCTAGAGAATACCACATTATCTTGTCTTGGGTCTAAGAATACAAATTAGTAATTTTACTTTGACAACAAATCCCAACCAACGAGACAGCAAATTTTCACGTCCATGTTTCTGTCACCAACAGGAATTCGTCAAGATGCAGTCAAAATATCTTGTGTTTGTTTGTTTGCTGCATACTGTGGTCCAGACAATGTGCTTCGTTGAAGTAGGGGAAGTAGAGGAAAGTAAGTAATCCTGATATAATGTATCTATATATTCCATTTCTCTAATAAAATTACATCTCATGCAATTGCTATATAAATATTACTTACAATACATCTCATCCTCTGCACAAACTCTTTCCTCGTTTACATCAGGTATTTTAAACAGAAATCCTCGAATTTTAGAGGAATAATTCAGGCTACATTTACACAACGTCCTTGGTTCAGGGAACCATTTTAGAAATCTATCCATTGAGCTCCTTGTGTGGGCCTAGCTGTCTTCGTCAGGTTGTTCTTTTCTAAAGTGATGCCATAGTAAAGAATGTGTAAAAAACAAACAAAAACAAACTGTTCTTGCAGTTGGCAGTTGTAGTTTACTTATATCTGGTATACCTTGTTTCTCAATGTTACTTTGATGCAGAGAACATCTACTTTGCATTATGTATTTTCTTTTCACCTCTGTCCGTCTTTTGGTTTAAATTTGATTTTTACAATAGTTTAGTCTTATCCTCCATGTGCTTTTCTGTCCGCCCAGTCCGAAGTTTTCAAGTTAGTTTTAAGTTTCATTTTGAATTTCATTTTTATTATTGTTTACAGACTTCTTTCGGTTGTATTACATTTCAATTTTTATCCACTGCTATTCTAATAGTTTGTTTGATTCCTGACCAATATCCTTTGTGTAGGGTCGAAACGTGGTTTTAAATTCAACCATAGGGACCAGCCAGTGTCTTTTGCCGGTGGATTCGTCCATAAGACCGACAAAAAACTCCAGACCCCCTTTAAAAAAACAAAACAAAACAAAAACAGACTGACCCGCCCATACTTTTTACGACAGGAATATTATCGTGACTCAGCGTGGACTGCAGCTGTTATATGTCTCACAAATATTATACTTAATAAGTCAGGGCCTTCGTGTAATTAGCAACTACATCAATGTTAAAACAAAAACATTAAATAGCTAGTATCTTGACCGTGAACGATAGGGGAAGAGTTTGAGACGGGGATATTTCCACCTCTCACGGAGGCTCCTAGGGGTCTCCCCTCTAAGCTCAGGGTGTTTTTCGACTCTTAAAGCCAATTTTGAGGCTATTCAGATCCTTTCAGGTAATAATTTCCAAGCTTTACATCAGGTATAAGAAACTATTATTTAGGGTTGAATATGGTCTTTAAACAAGTTGAATGGTATTTAATAGTAATGGTCTGTGAATCTGACAGTTTAGTTGTATCATTAATGGTAGGGGATAGTTGGAGAATTTACATACAACACATACAACTGTGACTATTTCTATTTCGTATACAGGAACACATATAGTAATTCTTATTGGATAGGAATATTGTTGATACTGATTAGTAATTACTTTGTTGTTGATGCGTGTCAATATTTTTTATTGGTTTGTTTATTTGTTTGTTTTATTTATTTATTGTTTGTTTGTTTTTTGTTTGCTTTCGTAAACATAAATAGCTAAGCTTAATACCCTGTGGTTCAGACAAGGTCATGTCATTGTAGAAATGATTTTTTCTTGCATCACAATCAAATGACAATACCCCCCCCCCCCACCATCCATTTTTTTTCAAAACAGGTTGACCCCTAACAATCCACCAGAACCCTCCCCCTCCCCCTCCGGCCGAAGAAGCTGACCAGTCCCTTAATAGAGGCAAGTCCTTGTTAGTTCATGTCCAACTAGTAATGACTTAATTTGAATAGTCAAACAGCCTGACATGCATGTAATCGACCAAGTAGCTTCTTGAGATATTTTCAAACCATAGTATCAATTTGACATAGTCACAATAACAGGCTGGACAGAATGAGCACAACGAAGCCATGATTCCAGTTCTGTAGACAGGCTACCATGTTTTTACATCACTTTAAATGTAAATTGTTTATCCAGAAATTGTTGACGAAGAAACCCCGTGCATCTACAACATATTCAATGATCATTGTTACCGTTTTGTGTCGGCCGCTCTGAATCACAGAACTTGGACAGATGCATTAGTGTTCTGTAGAACCGATGGTTCCAATCCAGGTGGAGATCTGGTTTCCGTACTCTCGCCCAATGAACAAATCTTTGTGCAATCACTAAGTACCAACGAGTGGCATACTTGGATAGGTTTGAACGACATAATAACGGTAGGAAACTACTAATTTCATGACATAGACCATATTGAATAATCAATTGCAAGGCCTTTAAGAGACTATGATATCTACCATCTACCTTCAAATCTACCCACTTAATTACTCTGCATGATATGTATTCGTGTACTCAAATTTATATAGTATTTTACCCGAGCAATGTGTGTGTGCATAGCAGCAAACCTGTTATAGCTCTAGCTGTTTTGTCCCATATGAAATTTGTGAAATTTAAAATTCGACAAAAAAAAACACGCTTTTTTGGGAATAATCAAGAATTGGAACAACAATTTGTATCAGACCCTCTTTAAAATGGGTTTTAGAGGCTACCACATACCGTGGTGAATATATTGTTAGAATGACAGCCGACGACTTATGTCCTCAGTTCAGAATAATATTTGTTTTTGTTTTATATCATGTTTTTTTATTAAATCCTTTACTGCATCTCAAGGAGGGTGTTTTTGAGTGGAGTGATGGATCAAATGTAGTGTACACTAATTGGGCTCCCACACAACCAAATGGTGGTACGGAGAATGAAGATTGTGCTGCCTTGGACGAAAATGCTGGTAAGTATGACGATCACTACAACCCGTAACACCTAAGTAAAGCAATTGCCATAAGTGCCACCACTCGTTTATGGCGTTCATATCAATAATACTGTGTCACATGCTCTAACTTGAACAATCACTAAATGGAACATACACTAGACTACTGCGCAGAGTCCATAACATCTCCTGAAGGGACCATATCTCCAACAAGGACCTTTATGATGACCTGCCTCGAATAAGAACAGTTATCACACTACGTCGTCTTCGCGTGGCTGGACATATAATGAGACACAACGAGGCAGCTAGTCAAGTACTGCTGTGGGAACCAGATGCTTCCCGCCGTCGTGGCCGGCCAAACACAACTTTGAAAATGATCATTGAAAATGAAACTGGAATGAGCGGAAAGACACTGTTGGATACTGTGCAAAATCGCACACAATAGAGTAAACACGTCATGTCACCACAGCTAGATTGTGGATGACGTAAGAAGAAGAAGACATGCTCTAATTATAAGCTTTGTATGTAGCCTTTTTTTACTGTCGCTGACAATATTGTACTCTAATGTAAAGTATACAAAGTGTAATTCAAGTGAATGGTAGCATCACACATGAATATTCATCATTTGGTGAGACCTCGTCGACGTCTATATTTACAATTCAGTCATCGAGTATTGATTTCCACTGACATGGCACTGTACCATTATTTACAGATTGATTGAAACAGTATACTTTTGCACTTGACGTTTTCTCAATGTTATTACTATTATATATATATATATATATATATATATATATATATATATATATATATATATATAAAACTCGGTGTGTATCAATCTGCTAAGACAGTATATATATATATATATATATATATATATATATATATATATATATATATATATATATATATATATATATATATATATATATATAAACTCCAAAATTTATTATTTGGGTTTGGCTTTTCACCACTACTTGCATATATTCGTTAGCATACTGTAATTTTCTAAATTAACGGGTCGTCTTTACTTTTCCAGGGTACGAATGGCACGATCTTGACTGCAATTACAAAACCGCATTCATTTGTAAACGTCCACTAAGTTCCGCGAAGAAGTGATGTAATAACGACCATCAATGGAAAGAAGTTGTTGAGAAATTGATGTACTTCATGTGCCTGTATTAAAATATGTGTAAATAAAATATAACATTGACAAAACGGTGATGTGCTTTTCTATATGTATGTATGTATGTATGTATGTATGTATGTATGTGTGTGTGTGTATGTATGTATGTATGTATGTATGTATGTGTGTGTGTATGTATATGTGTGTATGTGTGTATGTATGTATGTATGTACCGGTATATGTAGAAGTGCATTAAAGTTGGTATGAAGGCCAGAGAGTGGATTTTGTTTGCATCACAGATCACTACAAAATCATCAGATCTATAGTAGAGCACTTCATATGTTACCTGTCCAATAGTGTGTCCTCAGAACACCTGTCAGTGTCGAAAGGCATGTGCGTTGAAAGAAGATTTGAATCCATCGCCATTATGTATATGCCAGTATGTTTACAACAGTTTGTTTTGGTACGTACCATCAACACAAAAAAATACCGAATTTGGGACATTAATTTTTTAATGTGCCACACATCCGGTTTCTTTCACAAGCCTTTCAGTCCACTCCAGGAAGTAGAATAATATACTAAAAGTGTGTATCATTTTAATCTTTTAAAAAAATGGCAACTTTTCAACTTCATACCAACTTTAAGGAACGAGTGAAACAGTCCTGATCAATAAATGTAATCCAACGTTTTGAATCAATATTCTTTATAAGAGTTCAAAATTAGCCATAGTCTCACGTCAATTGTCTACCAGTTTTTTTCCAAAATGACTACCAAGTTCGAAAACTGGTAGTCACCATTGACTACCACGAAAATGTTAGGGACACCAAGCCACTGTATGCATGGAAGGCCTGCTGACAAGCTGACAATGTAGTGTATCACTAAAGCGACATGTGTTTTTGATAGGCGTGTTTGATATCGCTTACTTTGTAGCAAGTAACAGTGGCCTGGTAAAATAAACAATACACGTGTAGCTTATATGTGATGTTACAAATGCCATAGTCAAAATGCAACACTTTAATGATTTCATGACTGTTTCGTTGTCTTTTCCATGTTTCACTTTTGCAATCAAAATGATATGATACAGTCAGTCGCAGTTCGAACAGGCACCTTTTTGTCTAAATTATTTACGATATGGGTAGCCACACAACAAATCTACTTGAAAAATGGTAGTTTATTTGACAGACAGGGAAATCCTAGACATAATCAGAACACTGACTTCCTATGTTTACAGATAGTAATGGATAAAATATGGCAGGACATGCCATGGCGCATACCATTTCTCTCTAGGGTTGGGTCATAGCATATTAATTTTTGATATAGAGGAAAATGAAGTGGATGGTGACCATGTGTATTTTTGATTGTGAGACTTTTTCAAAGTAATAACATTAAATAGCATAAATGTTCAGATTTGAAAGCGTTCGTTTGACAACCAACCCACACACCCACACATCCGAAATGGAATGAGCCTCTAGGAAATGATGTCTACATTGAAACTTCAAACTGGATGCCGGTTTGGAGTTTCAAATCTATACATTTGCAGTCTGTAGGCATCCCCCCCCCCCCCATCCATGGTCCAAAGCTGTGAGTCAATGTGACTACTGTCCGGTCAAAACAGATGTCAGTGAAATTATCCTACAGTGCCAGATAATGTTTCCATGAGAATTGACGCCATGAGGTCTGATCACAGGGAACCCAGGAACCATGTGACAAACAAAACGAATCAAACAAACAAACAAACAAACAAACAAACAAACAAACAAACAAACAAATAAATAAATACATAAATAAATAAATAAATAAATAAAAAAATAAATGAACAAGCAAACGAACGACAAGTATAGGAACAAATGAAATAATTAAATAAACCAGCAAATAAACAGATACTCATGGGGGTATACTAGATATGGTTTTTTCCTATACCATCACTACAAAAAACACAAGGGTTCACTCATGGTCTTTCTCTGTCCCTCTTTTCAAGCCTCAAAAAACACCCAAATCAATCTTAAATGACAATAAACACTCAGTATACGTAATTTACAGGACCATGGCCTCTCGATTCAGATAAAATCTTTACCTTTCATCGCACATGGACTACAAATTTCGGTGATTTAAAAGTCAATTTCCACCATCTTCATCGCAGTATTCATATGTGTTAATATTAGACAACATCCTGGTATTTGAATTCAGTTTAAATACCCGCTGTTTATTTGCTGGTTTATTTAATTATTTTATTTGTTCCTATACTTGTCGTTCGTTTGCTTGTTCATTTATTTATTTATTGTTTGTTTGTTTGTTTGTTTCGTTTTGTTTTGCTTGTCACACGGTTCCTGGGTTCCCTGTGGTCTGATATCGTTCATCATTTCAAAAATCAGAGCAGATAACACACGGAGGTACTAGGTAGGCATTCCAAAGTCAACTGTATATGACACGATACAGAATATTGCAAAAAGCAATGCAGAAGGACTGGTATCGTCAACCCTTGTAAGTTGTTTGAAAAACCAAGATGACAGTCAATGATTGCTATCATGGAAGTAACTGAGGTTGGCAAAAATGATGAAATCTTTATACTATTTACTTGCATATAGTGTACAAACTCAGTTTTCTTCGTTGCGTCCATTTATGAATTTGAATTAATCTAAAATTGAATGTACGGGCCATAGACACGACTAGTTCTGCTGAACTATTTTCATGGTCCCCATTAGATAACACATGTATATTTCCTTTTGTCCAATTTGTTTGAAAGTGTAATGTATTATTTATTTATTTATTTATTGTTTTGTTTTTTGTTATCTGATGAAATAAATTTCAATTCTTACTTCTTCTTTCAATTCTTACTTCTAGTGACTTTTGAGCAAAAAAATGAAGTTTGTGCGTCATTTGGACAACTTGAAAGGGGTTCTACTACAAATCGTTTGAATCGCTGTTATGAATAAACACACAAATACAATCAAAGCTGATTGAGTGATAGCAAAAAACATGTTTTATTTGATATATTTGAATTGTTATACAATGAAATAATTGTTCTTGTATACCTAATTGTTGTGTACGTAGAACAACATGTCCCTACTAGTATAATGGTATGAGCCACATGTGCATTGAGTGTTATCACCTTTGGTCAGGGAGTCATCAAGTCAAGCATTTCACATTGTAAAGTAATTTCACTGTGTGACTAGCGATTTAGTTAGTGTTTTGAAATTTATTTGTGTCAATCTCTCGGTCATGTCCTGTATATGTTTAAGGTATTTGGTGTGTGTGTGTGTGTGTGTGTGTGTGTGTGTGTGTGTGTGTGTGTGTGTGTGTGTGTGTGTGTGTGTGTGTGTGCACGTGCGTGTGCACATGCGTGCATGGGTACGTGTGTCACCATTCATGTAAAAATATGTGTATATTTATTATGTATATGTTATGCCAAAATGTGTGTCAGTTTGAGGTTTCCAAGTGGACATTTCAAAATAAGAGCTTGGTACAAAATAATCATTTATATATGATACTTCCTATGATACTAATATTGGATGACAGGTCAAGTGTTTGCATAATATGAATATCACTAATTTCATACAAAAAATTTGGGTGTTATCAGAAAGTTTATTAATTAATGTTTTGTTTATGTATAAATTATTAAATGCTGAAAAAAATAATGACTACCAAATCTTCCCTGTTGACTACCAACTAAAAATGTTTATTTCAAGCCCTGTTTATCATAGAATACCAAGGCAAGATATAAAGTAGGTCACTACCTGACTGTATATCTAAATTGTGTGTGTGTGTGTGTGTATGTATGTGTGTGTATGTATGTGTGTGTATGTATGTATGTGTGTATGTATGTATGTATGCATGTATGTATGTATGTATGTATGTATGTATGTATGTATGTATGTATGTATGTATGTATGTATGTATGTATGTATGTATGTGTGTGTGTGTATGTATGTATGTATGTATGTGTGTGTATGTATGTGTGTGTGCATGTATGTATGTGTGTATGTATGTATGTATGTATGTATGTATGTATGTATGTGTGTGTATGTATGTATGTATGTATGTGTGTGTATGTATGTATGTATGTGTGTGTATGTATGTGTGTGTGTATGTGTGTATGTATGTATGTATGTATGCATGTATGTATGTATGTATGTATGTATGTATGTATGTATGTATGTGTGTGTATGTATGTATGTATGTATGTATGTATGTATGTGTGTGTGTATGTATGTGTGTGTGCATGTATGGATGTGTGTATGTATGTATGTATGTATGTATGTATGTATGTATGTATGTATGTATGTATATGTATGTATGTGTGTATGTATGTATGTGTGTATGTATGTATGTGTGTGTGTGTGTGTGTGTGTGTGTGTGTGTGTATTAACTTTGTGATCATTTACAGCTAGTAAACAAGATCACCAACTAGGTCAGATCATATCCTCTTTAAAATGTGTTTAATCTCATTGTGTTGCGTTGTGTTGCATTGCATTGATATGTCGTGTCGTGTGACTCGTGTTATTTCATGTGTTGTGTTGTGCATTGCGTTGCGTTGCATTGATATGTCGTGTCGTGTCGTGTCGTGTCGTGTGACTCGTGTTATTTTATGTGTTGTGTTGTGTTGCATGGCGCTGTGATGTGTTGTGTTGTAGTGTAGTGTGTTTTGCTGTGCTGTGCTGTGCTGTGTTGTGTTGTGTTGTATTGTGTTGTGTTGTGTTGTGTTTTCTTTAATTTTATCAGGACCTGGTACATTGTCTTGTTCTTTTCACCCAGTGTCCAGTGAGGCACTCCCTATTTCTCAAATCAGCCAATTATAATTTGTGTTATGTTTTCTTTCAGGTTGTGAAATACAATGTATCGGCCACTTCAAGTTACTCTTCTCACTGCTCAGAATACAGGGTGCTGGTAAAGTCCAACAGTTAGCATTGGAGGTATGCAACACTGTTAATTATGATAACAAGTCAAAGCTTGTGTTCCTACTCAATAGGGAACTTGCAATATAAACTGAGCATGCTCAGATGCAAAGGACTATGGGATTATCTGTTGTTATTGTAATACCTAATCAGGAGCTACTGACAAAATAAACCTCCCACAATGGTCAGGGTGGCTATGAATTGATCATTTGTGGTTAAAAACAATGTACTAAACTGAGTCCAAAATACATTGACCATTCCAAATGGTCAATTTTATGGTCATTATATGCACACAAAAAGTGGAAATAGGCTATTTTTCTTCACCACTTTGTGCATAATATGGGTGATTTTTAAGGTCTGTGGCTGGAAATTCCAGCCAACCACAGAGACCTATGAACCATCTCTGGTTTGTGGCTTGAAATTCCAGCCAACCACAGAGACCTATGGACCATCTCTGGTTTGTGGCTGGAAATTCCAGCCAACATCAGACACTTATGAACCATCTCTGGTAAAAATGAGAACAAATCTGTCAAAAACCTATTAACTTTTAAGGTGGGTCATTATGCCTTGGAAAAGGTAAATGTATTTTGGACTCAGTTACTATTATTGTTTACAATTACTATTTGATTAGTATTTATTATCGCATTTCCCATGATGCAACATTCAACATGGCGGATTTGCAAGTTCCCTATTGTACAGTACGTGTTCCATTGAAAAAGAGAGGAACACTACTCCGCGAAATTGAGACCATAAACTAAAAAAAATATTCATGATTTCTGAGGGATTATCGCGCAATGTTACAAAATTATGATGTCCTGAGAAGTACAACATCTGTTACCATTTTCTTACAGGTGATAGCTAGTGTAACTGGTAACAAGGACTGTGTGACAAACATTGCAGATGCCAACGTGTTGGTCTGTTTATTATTGGTGTTACAAACACTGCCAGCTGGTAAGATTCATCTCTGTGTATATTACAGTGCTGTGTTCTGTAGTTCTGTCTCTATGTTTGCCCTTCGGGATGCACCAGGTCCAGTATCGCTCCCAGTATCATTAGGTACCCCTCTGTCTCTGTACATTTTGGTGTTGGTGTTACAAGTGTAAACAACTGTGCAGGCTTTAGTTGGTATTTCTATCTCACATTGTGATAATAACTTGTACTTTGTGTTATTTGACCTAGGTCAGTTACCAATACTAGATTATCAATTTACTTTGTGTTATTTGACCTAGGTCAGTTACCAATGCTAGATTATCAATTTACTTTGTGTTATTTGACCTAGGTCAGTTACCAATACTAGATTATTAATTTACTTTGTGTTATTTGACCTATGTCAGTTACCAATACAAGATTATTAATTTACTTTGTGTTATTTGACCTAGGTCAGTTACCAATACTAGATTATTAATTTACTCTATGTTATTTGACCTAGGTCAGTTACCAATACTAGATTATTAATTTATTTTGTGTTATTTGACCTAGGTCAGTTACCAATACTAGATTATTAATTTACTCTATGTTATTTGAACTAGGTCAGTTACCAATAATATATTATTAATTTACTTTGTGTTATTTGACCTAGGTCAGTTACCAATACTAGATTATTAATTTACTCTATGTTATTTGACCTAGGTCAGTTACCAATACTAGATTATTAATTTATTTTGTGTTATTTGACCTAGGTCAGTTACCAATACTAGATTATTAATTTACTTTGTGTTATTTGAACTAGGTCAGTTACCAATAATATATTATTAATTTACTTTGTGTTATTTGACCTAGGTCAGTTACCAATACTAGATTATTAATTTACTTTGTGTTATTTGACCTAGGTCAGTTACCAATACTAGATTATTAATTTATTTTGTGTTATTTGACCTAGGTCAGTTACCAATACTAGGTTATTAATTTACTCTATGTTATTTGACCTATGTCAGTTACCAATACTAGATTATTAATTTACTCTATGTTATTTGACCTAGGTCAGTTACCAATACTAGATTATTAATTTACTTTGTGTTATTTGACCTAGGTCAGTTACCAATACTAGATTATTAATTTACTTTGTGTTATTTGACCTAGGTCAGTTACCAATACTAGATTATTAATTTACTTTGTGTTATTTGACCTAGGTCAGTTACCAATACTGGATTATTAATTTACTTTGTGTTATTTGAACTAGGTCAGTTACCAATAATATATTATTAATTTACTTTGTGTTATTTGACCTAGGTCAGTTACCAATACTAGATTATTAATTTACTCTATGTTATTTGACCTAGGTCAGTTACCAATACTAGATTATTAATTTACTTTGTGTTATTTGACCTAGGTCAGTTACCAATACTAGATTATTAATTACTTTGTGTTATTTGACCTAGGTCAGTTACCAATACTAGATTATTAATTTACTTTGTGTTATTTGACCTAGGTCAGTTACCAATACTAGATTATTAATTTACTTTGTGTTATTTGACCTAGGTCAGTTACCAATACTAGATTATTAATTTACTCTATGTTATTTGACCTAGGTCAGTTACCAATACTAGATTATTAATTTACTTTGTGTTATTTGACCTAGGTCAGTTACCAATACTAGATTATTAATTTACTTTGTGTTATTTGACCTAGGTCAGTTACCAATACTAGATTATCAATTTACTTTGTGTTATTTGACCTAGGTCAGTTACCAATACTAGATTATTAATTTACTTTGTGTTATTTGACCTAGGTCAGTTACCAATACTAGATTATTAATTTACTTTGTGTTATTTGACCTAGGTCAGTTACCAATACTAGATTATTAATTACTTTGTGTTATTTGACCTAGGTCAGTTACCAATACTAGATTATTAATTTACTTTGTGTTATTTGACCTCGGTCAGTTACCTATACTAGATTATTAATTTACCTAGGTCAGTTACCAATACTAGATCATTAATTTACTTTGTGTTATTTGACCTAGGTCAGTTACCAATACTAGATTATTAATTTACTTTGTGTTATTTGACCTAGGTCAGTTACCAATACTAGATTATCAATTTACTTTGTGTTATTTGACCTAGGTCAGTTACCAATACTAGATTATTAATTACTTTGTGTTATTTGACCTAGGTCAGTTACCAATACTAGATTATTAATTTACTCTATGTTATTTGACCTAGGTCAGTTACCAATACTAGATTATTAATTTACTCTATGTTATTTGACCTAGGTCAGTTACCAATACTAGATTATTAATTTACTCTATGTTATTTGACCTAGGTCAGTTACCAATACTAGATTATCAATTTACTTTGTGTTATTTGACCTAGGTCAGTTACCAATACTAGATTATTAATTTACTTTGTGTTATTTGACCTAGGTCAGTTACCAATACTAGATTATCAATTTACTTTGTGTTATTTGACCTAGGTCAGTTACCAATACTAGATTATTAATTTACTCTATGTTATTTGACCTAGGTCAGTTACCAATACTAGATTATTAATTTACTCTATGTTAGTTGACCTAGGTCAGTTACCAATACTAGATTATTAATTTACTTTGTGTTATTTGACCTAGGTCAGTTACCAATACTAGATTATTAATTTACTCTATGTTATTTGACCTAGGTCAGTTACCAATACTAGATTATTAATTTACTTTGTGTTATTTGACCTAGGTCAGTTACCAATACTAGATTATTAATTTACTTTGTGTTATTTGACCTAGGTCAGTTACCAATACTAGATTATTAATTTACTTTGTGTTATTTGACCTAGGTCAGTTACCAATGCTAGATTATCAATTTACTTTGTGTTATTTGACCTAGGTCAGTTACCAATACTAGATTATTAATTTACTTTGTGTTATTTGACCTAGGTCAGTTACCAATACTAGATTATTAATTACTTTGTGTTATTTGACCTATGTCAGTTACCAATACTAGATTATTAATTTACTCTATGTTATTTGACCTAGGTCAGTTACCAATACTAGATTATTAATTACTTTGTGTTATTTGACCTAGGTCAGTTACCAATACTAGATTATTAATTTACTCTATGTTATTTGACCTATGTCAGTTACCAATACTAGATTATCAATTTATTTTGTGTTATTTGACCTAGGTTGATTGACAGTACTAGAGACGTTACATGCGTTATCTTCAAATACAAAGATTATCAAGGAAGCCATGTCAAAAGGTAAGTTGACAATATTGACCTTTGCCCTCTGTGTTAGATAATCAGACTTTCCAGATGGCAATGCAATGCAGTACAGTTGTCAGGGTCTTGAGATTTGGCAAAATCTCACATCAAACATACCTCATACACTTGTACACACGCATGTATTTCCCACAGTAACCAACATGTGTTCATGAATGATTATAGACAGATAGACAGACTGACACATACATACATACATATACAGACACATACATACACACACACACACACACACACACACAGACAGACACACACACACACACACTTCAGACATCCTAAAACTCTATCCAAAGTTTACAAGTGTACTTTAGACGAACTCTGTTTAACAGTAAATGATGACATAAAACAGAAACCAAATCTTGACAAGAAATGTCAGTGTTTATTATAAAACTAACTGAGACAGCTTGTCTTACAAATGTATACGTGTTGTTTCTTACTTCTGTTCCAGAGTTTATATCAATATATGTAAGTAATCCGGCCATTGGCTGGATGTACATGTCTTAAAATTCACTACAATTGCTGTCTAAAACTCTAAATGCTTACATGTCAGTAATTTGTCCTCGGTTAGATTTGATGTACTTCTGTATAAGTCATTCACACTATACTATGCCTAGTGTATACAGAGTATAACACAGTGGTTTAATACAAATATTAGAGAATAATATAATTATACCAGCACCAGTAATATCAAAGAAAAATTGATGAAAGTAATTACAATTTTGAATGTTTTGACTCATATTTCAAACACAGCAGAACTGGTGACATAGACACATGTTGTCATGATATAGACATGCATTGTCGTGATGTAGAATGACCAGAGTATATATTCCATATTTTTTGTTTAACTTTGTGCATGGTATATATATAATACCACGGTTAATTAACTTATCTAGACAAGTTGAAATATTCATTTGAGTCTAATGACTTATGTTGTTAAAATTCATTTTCATAAAAGTCAACCCCCCCTCCCCTGCCCCCTCTACTTTTTAAAAAAACCATACTGTGTTAATCATAGTGTACGATACATTCTGAATATGATATGAATTTATGAATCTATGTACTATAAATAACTTTACTAATAAGAAAGGAAGAAATAGCATCCAGGTTTAATATGTCAGAATTTAAAAAAAATAAAATTTGATGTTATGTATGACATTGATAGAGTTTATGTAAATTTGTTTACTCTTGTATGTGAGGATAAATGAAATTTGTAAAATAACAAAGTAATTTTATGTTTATAGTTGCTGCCATGACAACCAGATTGATATTTTAATGAATGTACTATAGTATCGTTCCTGTTAAAAGTATTCTTTTATGTATTAGATATATAATTCATAATATTATTATTAGTTGTAATTTTTAATTCATTTATCACTCTATAAAATAAGTTCAGTTCTTTTAAACAAACTACAAATAAAAGATTATTCAGATCTGAAAAGAATAACAAGACAGTAAAAAAGTTATTGTGAAGAAAGAGTTGAAATGTTTATTTAGTGCTGCAGACTGTCTTTGTTTATTTAGTGCTGCAGACTATCTTTGTTTATTTAGTGTTCCAGACTGTCTGTTTATTTAGTGCTGCAGACTGTCTTTGTTTATTTAGTGCTGCAGACTATCTTTGTTTATTTAGTGTTCCAGACTGTCTTTGTTTATTTAGTGCTGCAGACTGTCTTTGTTTATTTAGTGCTGCAGACTGTCTTTGTTTATTTAGTGTTCCAGACTGTCTTTGTTTATTTAGTGCTGCAGACTATCTTTGTTTATTTAGTGTTCCAGACTGTCTTTGTTTATTTAGTGCTGCAGACTGTCTTTGTTTATTTAGTGCTGCAGACTGTCTTTGTTTATTTAGTGTTCCAGACTGTCTGTTTATTTAGTGCTGCAGACTGTCTTTGTTTATTTAGTGCTGCAGACTATCTTTGTTTATTTAGTGTTCCATACTGTCTTTGTTTATTTAGTGCTGCAGACTATCTTTGTTTATTTAGTGTTCCAGACTGTCTTTGTTTATTTAGTGCTGCAGACTGTCTTTGTTTATTTAGTGCTGCAGACTGTCTTTGTTTATTTAGTGTTCCATACTGTCTTTGTTTATTTAGTGCTGCAGACTATCTTTGTTTATTTAGTGTTCCAGACTGTCTTTGTTTATTTAGTGCTGCAGACTGTCTTTGTTTATTTAGTGCTGCAGACTCTTGTTATTTAGTGTTCTTCCAGACTGTCTTTGTTTATTTAGTGCTGCAGACTGTCTTTGCTTATTTAGTGCTGCAGACTGTCTTTGTTTATTTAGTGTTGCAGACTGTCTTTGTTTATTTAGTGCTGCAGACTGTCTTTGTTTATTTAGTGTTGCAGACTGTCTTTGTTTATTTAGTGCTGCAGACTGTCTTTGTTTATTTAGTGTTCCATACTGTCTTTGTTTATTTAGTGTTCCAGACTGTCTTTGTTTATTTAGTGCTGCAGACTGTCTTTGTTTATTTAGTGCTGCAGACTGTCTTTGTTTATTTAGTGTTGCAGACTGTCTTTGTTTATTTAGTGCTGCAGACTGTCTTTGTTTATTTAGTGTTGCAGACTGTCTTTGTTTATTTAGTGTTCCAGACTGTCTTTGTTTATTTAGTGCTGCAGACTGTCTTTGTTTATTTAGTGTTCCAGACTGTCTTTGTTTATTTAGTGTTGCAGACTGTCTTTGTTTATTTAGTGCTGCAGACTGTCTTTGTTTATTTAGTGCTGCAGACTGTCTTTGTTTATTTAGTGTTGCAGACTGTCTTTGTTTATTTAGTGCTGCAGACTGTCTTTGTTTATTTAGTGTTGCAGACTGTCTTTGTTTATTGTGTATTTGAATACAACAGGTAACCAGTAAAGGTTGTGTATTCATTGCGATTACTGAACACAGCATAACCACCACTAAGTCTAACCCAGATTTCATCACCTTGATCTGCATCTATGATTACACTGTTAGATGCAGCACCATGGTGCCTACCACCTGAATTGTGTGCATATATACAAGGTAACTGGGTAGTGTTCTTTATCAAACACATATGGAAGTTATAGCTGTTGTTATGTCGTATTCCTGAAATCATGAAGTAATACATACCACTGACAGGGCATGTAAATTTTCCAGTAGATGTACTATAACCATTTCCATCATTAGAATATACTTTATCATAAACAATCACTGTATTACTAGACACAAATCCTGTGGATGTTGTCTTGGCAACTGAGAATGCTACTCTAGGTTGTTGTTGTACCTGACCTACTTCTCCTTTCTGACCTATAGGTCCTGGTGCACCCTGGCCTCCCGTTGACCCTTTATTACCCTTGATGCCTGTATCACCTTTTGTACCATTTTGTCCCTCAACTCCATGTATTCCTTTTTGTCCAATTTCACCCTTGGCTCCTTTTGGTCCTGGTTTACCTGTTGTTCCTTTCTGACCTGGTTGACCTCTTGACCCAAGTTCACCAGTGTCACCTTTCTCACCAGGAGTTCCATCCAGCCCTTTTGAACCACTATCTCCCTTTGAACCTATAGGTCCTTGTAATCCATTGGTACCCGGAACACCTACAAGAATAAAACATTCATCATGTACCATTTTTTTGAACTTTTCAAAAATTTACCGTTTTTACATCAACTCTGTGAATTTCAAAATGTTGACAGTGTTGGACATGGAAGAGGATTGGCAATCTTTAACATTGTTGAACTTGAGAAGTTTTAACAAAGAATAGTGGTGAACTTGAACTTTTTGTACTGTATGGTATAATACATGTATGTGTGCTATGTATCAATAATACATGTAATAGTATTTACCTGGGATACCAGGGATTCCATTTCCACAGCGTTGAGATACATCAGTCCGGGTGTCTTCATCTGGTTGCTGGGCAACAGTCAATGAAAGTTGTACAACACAGACTACAATACAGTACTGTACCAACAACTTGAATGCAAATGTCTTCATTGTTGATGCTGTGTTGTTAAGGTTACTGAAACAAGAAAGAAAATAACTTGAATCTAAAGAGTTATAGGACTTAAAAAGTTACTGTATAATTTGAGAATTTGACATTTTACAGGAGAAATGAAGATACCATAGGTTTTACTAGTGAGACATGTTTTACACACATACACAGCTTCAAATGTAAAAGAAGCAATGATCAGGGTGATGTGCAGCACACAGTGGCTAGTAGAGGTTGATAAGTTACCATATTGATTATCAGTTGTAAAGTAAACAATTGAAGCCATTGAACTCATCAAGTATAGCTGTAATTACTTTTTCTCTAACAGAGGCCTGATTCTACTCCACTGTTAAATAATGGCAATACTTCATCACTTTCAAATTGATTGGGTAAAGGATCCTGCTGTGTGCTTTGTGTCTGTTATTGTTAGTCTACAGTGATATTGTGTCAATACAACAATCTTCAACCAACTGTACATGTATCTCTTAGCCTGTCTCAAGTTGTGTTAAAACTAACTACTTTCAGCAAGTTTCTCTATTGATAACAGTGTAATATTTCACTCCCTGATTTTTTTTTGTAAACAAATTGTTGATAAGATCAAGGCTGGCTAGTCACTACACAGATAATATGACACACATACACTTACTCACTGCACTCAGACGGTAAACAAACAACTCCAACATTTGATGTTAAATTAGCAACTAGAAAACAATACAACCGTACAACTTTGTTTGGCATACACGATTAGGTATCTCCCAGTGTTGCTATCCTGAAGACTCTACTTAAAACTCCACTGGTGAAATGTACTATTAAACATCAGGAAGTGAAAGATTACACTGTGATCAATAAAGAAACTTGCTGCTAGTAGGTAGTTTTTACCACAGCTTGAGACAGACTAAGAAATACAGTTGGTCGAATATTGTTGTATTTTTGTTCTAAACATGTTGCAAGAGTGAAACATCAATGCAACTTCATTTCTCCTGTAAAAGTAGATGTGTGTGGTGCTATTTGTTTGTCTGGTAAATCACATGAGTAGGAATACAACATTACCTGTATAGAACTTGTAGAATAACTCCAGATGTCAGAACTTGTAGAACAACTCTGTAGATGTCAGAACTTGTAGAACAACTCTGTAGGTGTCAGAACTTGTAGAACAACTCTGTAGGTGTCAGAACTTGTAGAACAACTCTGTAGATGTCAGAACTTGTAGAACAACTCGATCTGTAGATATCAGAACTTGTAGAACAACTCTAGATGTCGGAACTTGTAGAGCAACTCTGTAGGTATCAGAACTTGTAGAACAACTCTGTAGGTGTCAGAACTTGTAGAACAACTCTGTAGGTGTCAGAACTTGTAGAACAACTCTGTAGGTATCAGAACTTGTAGAACAACTTGAATGTCAGCTAGATATGTTTTGATGTAGCTAACTGTGCCTCCAGTCCAATCTGTAGCTACACAGCATTACCTCTGTCTTATTTATACATTCTAGTAGTGAATACTCATTATACCACCCAAGGAATACAAGAATTCCATCACAACCATATATAGTCACAAAGCAGAACTCAACAACTGATTTAAGATATTTTTAGAATAAAATCCTGTTTTTCCAGGATTTGTTTTTGAGTAAGTTGTTCTTAAGGTCCTGGATGTCATGGGAAAAGTTTCAGAAACATTTGGCCTACATTCTTGTGAATAGGTTACATCAGAGTTGTGTACTCTGTTCAATGTCATATATGCAAATAGCTAGAGAAGTACATGCAGAGAAACATGAATCTGATTGGTTGATTTGGCAGCATTGTGAAATACACCCCTGTGATTGGCTGTTGACATAACAACAGATTTACATATGACTGGTCTCAAATTGATTCAGATTATCTGTAGGTACCAACTCTTCATTTTGTGTCTCCAGTTTGACAGGACCTAGAATGAACTGACAACAGTCCAAATCCAGTCATAATAATTACTGTGTCTATAAGCAGTACTAGACTGGTTACAGACCCGTACAGATCAAGTCTTCATATCAACTCTTCAGTGATACAATGTGTCTCACTATAAGGTTTATCCATAGGATGTTTTCAGACACTGTGACAGAATATTACAAAATTCATCAAATGGGATTATTTTAATTTTATTTGAGTTTGTGTATTATGTAGACTTGCAATGGTATATTTTCCATATTGATTTGGTTTTTGGATGCCTGGATTAGGATGTCAACAAAGTAATGCTATTTCTCAATACTCAATACAGATAGAAACCCTTAATCTTGAATTAGGCAAAGACATGGTTCCCTTTTGAAGCATGTCTACACATGCATGCATACACAAACACACACAAACACACACACACACACACACACACACACACACACACACACACAAACATACATACATACATACATACATACATACATACATACATACATACATACATACATACATACATACACACACAACCATTGAGACATCTTAAAACTGAGTTGAACACAACTCTATCCAAAGTTTACAAGTGTACTTAGATGAACTCTGTTTATCAGTAAATGATGACATAAAACAGAAACCAAATCTTGACAAGAAATGTCAGAGTTTATTATAAAACTAACTGAGACAGCTTGTCTTACAAATGTATACGTGTTGTTTATTACTTCTGTTCCAGAGTTTATATCAATATATGTAATCCGACCATCGGCTGGATGTACAAGTCTCAATATTTATAAAATGTTTACACGTCTGTATTTTGTCCTTGGTTAGATTTGATGTACTTCTGTATATCACCTACAGTCCATTCCAAGTTACTGTTCACCAGCTCTGTTTGATACAACCATGCCGAAACCAATAAGAAGCTGCTTAATTACAACCAGCAAGATTGAATGTATACAGTTTCTTGCATGATTTTGTGTAATTTAATGAAACAAACTAAAGTACCACCATGCATACATCAAATGCAGACATCAAAACATTAGCGCCCTCGTGTGTCTACATCTAGTTTAAATACTGGACATTTAAATCATTTGTTTTATTCAGATAAAATGTGGTCAGAAATTGTGATCTTCTGAGTGTAGAATATGCACTTTCTTATTCAAGTTATTGGTTGCTACATGGTTGCATCAAACCATCAAGCCTTTGAACGGTAACTTGAAGTCGGATGTGCCAATGAAGGAGACAAGTGAAGAGTTGGCATAAGCCATTTCAGACTGCAGACAGGAAATTGAAATTACAGCGCCCTCGCTCAATTTGGGGGTATCATCACCTCATAGTCCCATTTAGCTATGTCCCTATGTTACTCTGTAGAAGTGTAAATCAGGGATGTTTTTAGTCCCCGCCGGACGAAGTCCGGGACGGGGACTTATAGATTGGGTTCCGTCTGTCCGTCCGTCCGTCCGTCCATCCGTCCGCAGCAGTTTCTTGGAGATGCCTGGACCGATTTTTTTCAAACTTGGTACAGGGACAACATACAATGGCATACACATACACATGCACGTCAATTTGTTTCATGATACGATCCAATATGGCCGCCTAGCTGCCATTTTGTTTGCAAATTTTCCCTGTCTAAAGCTATAACTCATACATGCTTGAACAGATCTCATTCAAAGTTGGTATTAGGACAGTGTTCTATGACATACATGTGCACATTCATTGTTGTCATGATACGATGCAATATGGCCTCCTAGCAGCCATTTTGTTTGTGAATTTTCCATGTCCAAAGCCATAACTCGGACATGCTTGAACAGATCTCATTCAAAGTTGGTATTAGGACAGTGTTCTATGACATACATGTGCATATCCATTTTCATCGTGATACGATCCAATATGGCCGCCTGGCAGCCATTTTGTTTGCGATTTTTCTATGTCCAAAGCCACAACTCAGACATGCTTGAACACTCATTCAAAGTTGGTATTAGGACAGTGTTCTATAACATACATGTGCATATCCATTTTCGTCGTGATACGATCCCCCATACCCGACCCATCCTTTATTGTTGTAGGCATGTTCCATGTCCAACAAGCAGACACAACATATCTAAGTTTGTTTGATTTAGGTTCACAAGTGTTGTTGCGTGATCAGAGTAGTGATAATTCCTTAAAACCCAATCATAGCGGGGAGTATGTCATTCTCAATGACTTGTTTGTATTGTTCCGACATCGACGAAAGCAGCAGTACTGTATGTTTAACCAAGTAACCTATACCATGTACCCCAGGTACACACAGACAGGAAGTAGAGTGCCACCATGAGGCAAATTTTGGAAAAGCCAGTAAATCCATGTACAGTTATTTACCATTTTGTATTGTTATGCTTTGTTGACAGGTGCTCTGATATACTTACTAGATCTTTTCTGTAATTCCACCAATCCCAATGTCAGAGAAAGAACTGCAGAATTATTTTCCAAAATGACGGCTGATAAATTAATTGGACCCCGTATACGCATTGTCCTCAGCAAATTCTTACCTGGTATATTCATGGATGCTATGAGAGATAGTCCTGAATCCAGTGTTCACATGTTTGAAGGTAAGATTTGAATTTATGGAGTCATTTTTTAGCTCCCAAAGGAAAAGCTTAGGCCTAACTTTTTTTTTTAAATTGTGTATGGTTCCGATTACTCTCAATTTTAGAATAGGTGGGATAGATAGATTTTTCGTTTCGTTCACACATTTAAAGCTGTACTAGTTGTGACTGGAGTGTATCCGGTGGGTGAACTGTATCTAGAATACCTCTAAGCACCTTTGTTCCACCTTCGATGAGTAGTCGACATATCTTTGCATGGTTCACTTTCTCTGCTGTTGTTTGTAGCTCGGTTTAGAGGTCGAAGTTGGCGGTCGCCATATTTGTTTTTGACAGAACTTCACCACTTGCAACCGTTTGCTGTCTTACCTTAGACACACACCTTGTTCTTTAGGATTCATTTCGATTAGATTACATGTAATGGATTCGGATATTTCACGTTAGACTGTGTATGGTTGCCCTGACAACTAGAACGCGTCCATTCTAGACAGATTATATTAACAAGGAAGTAGTAATAAATAGAGAGCTAGGGATGCCATCCAGATAAATTTTTGGAGATAGACTGCCCTATGACTTTCAACATAGCTAGTAGCAGACTTTTCCAAAAGAAATTTACTAGCAGCATACGGACGAATTTTAACATAGTCAGCTACTAGATTTGCACGATTCCCGTGTTTGTATTCATCTCTGTATGTACACCTCTGTTACAATTTGAAAGAATAGGTTTGACACCCCCGGTTGATCTGTTCTACAAATTATGAATAGCCCCTACGTGCATTCATTTCAGTTCCACCACATAAAACTTAACAGAATGCAAAGTAGAGTATAAATTCTTGCCTCACAAGCCTTTGGATAAGTGCCATTTCGGGGTCAAAGGTTAAAAGAACGGATTGTTATAAATTGTAAATACCATAGCACGAGGCCTAATAAAAAATGGTGTGGTTCCGGTTACACTCGATTTTAGAATAGGTGGGGTAGGTAGATTTTTTATTTTATTTTATTACATATTTTTTTTCATGTTTGAGTGTCTAGTTCAGGTATCCCATTGTTTTCCAAATGGTCTCTTTGTTGTTTATTTCATCCTATCAGATGTAAAGCCATTACAGATTGGAAGAACAGTTTTAGAGTGTCTTTTTAAGTTGATGTCAGTTTCCGCATCCAATATTTCTTCACATTTTTTGCGATTTTATTATTTTTTCTCGAATACGTAAAAAAAAAGTTTAGGGTTGGCAGTGAAAAGCTAGGTGGGGTCGTGTTTGTATATCCCAGATGTACCATATGAGGGGTTCATCTTCTAAAATAGAACACACAGCCATTCCACAACCGATGAGAGTGCAGTATTTCATCGGCAGAGCCTGGGTAATCCAATAAGTGGCGGGAATGAATGAATGACTGGTAGTAGTAGTAGTAGTAGTAGTAGTAGTAGTAGTAGTAGTAGTAGTAGTAGTAGTAGTAGTAGTAGTTTTCAATTGAACTTTATTCGTCTTTGCCCTGATACATTGAAGTGCTAAATAAAATATTTACAAAGGAAATCAGCAGAGTACGAATGAAAGTATAAATTTAAAATCCAAATACATCGGTACGGCTAGACATGGAAAACATTAAATGAGACTTGCGTGTTTGGCGGGAACAAAGTTATGTACATCAGTGTTCAGCGATACTATGCTTTCAAATGCATGAAGGGATTAGATTTCTATGTGTAGTTTTCCGTTTGATATGCGACAAATAGTGTTATTAATGCCCCACGTTGAAATAAATACATCAAGTTCTTGTCTCAGTTTATAGTGTTCGAATTCGATGAAAAGCCTTGTCCGAATTCTTGTTTTAAATATTGCGAGCGGGTCGATCGGTGGTGTGTTACTGGTTCGGTTTCTTCTGGCGAGATGAATCGATAGTTTTGCTACCGATGTGATAAAGGTGAATAGATGTAGGGTTCTTTTGTTGGCGAAAGTGTTGTTTTTCTTGGCTGGTGGATTGATGATAAAACTTGCCGCGCTCATCGGAGTGGTCCCGGTGTTCGTTGTAAGGTTTGATGCAATTTTGGTTACATAACTGAGCAAATGTTGGATGCGTTGACATTCCAGAAAAGCGTGGAAGAGAGAATCACTGGTTTCACAAAGTGGACAGTTTGAGTTGGGTCGAAATCCAGCATTATGGAGAAAAGTGCCTGTTGTGTAGGCTCCGTGGATAATTCGCCATTGCAGGTCTCCTTCTTTTTGTATTGTTGGTGGGTAGTAACAAGCCTTAAAGTTTGGTTTTGTTGAATCTGGTAAACTAAGAATGTCTCTCCAAACAGTGTCCAGTCTGATCGGTGATTTGTTGACATGTAGTACCATGATGAGGTATTTGTATATTGCTCCCTTTTCGAGTTTATAAAAGGCCAGATTAAGATCGACTGAGTGATGAAGTAGTAGTAGTAGTAGTAGTGGTAGTGGTGGTGGTGGTGGTGGTGGTGGTGGTGGTAGTAGTAGTAGTAGTAGTAGTAGTAGTAGTAGTAGTCGTAGTCGTAGTAGTAATAGTAGTAGTAGTAGTAGTAGTAGCAGCAGTAGTAGTAGTAGTAGTAGTAGTAGTAGTAGCAGCAGCAGCAGCAGCAGCAGTAACAGTAGTAGTAGTAGTAGTAGTAGTAGTAGTAGTAGTAGTTTTCAAAAGGAACTTTTAATTCCATTTATAAAAAGAGTTACAGCACGGTTTCAAATTAAGGATTTAAAAAATTGAGAATAAATTACACGAAAGATAGCACAAAATACATCACTGGTATCATGGTTGGCATAAATATATACATTTGTACAATAGTTATGTGAGAGTTATAATGGTATACAGCTGGTGGAAGATGATGTAAGAGCTTGAAATCGACGTTGTAAATGTTGGTGACTTTGTTGGTTGTTATGGTGATGACGTGCGGGGTTGTTGATCACAGCTGTGACGAGTATCTGCATATGTTGGATGTCGGCTTTCGGGACAGCTCCAGACCGGTATGATCTTGAGTTCATTTTCGGTTGTCCATCCAGTTTCACACCTGTTAAAGAGAACATAGCAACTCAAAGGGAGTTGAAAGGGGGTTAATGTGTCAGTCTGTCTTCCATCAGGGCAACCGTCGAACCCAAGAAGGGAACACGCAAAGAGTACGCAGCCCAATACGGTTGCCCGACAACGACCGTGGAAAATATAGACTGTAGGTGTTGTGTGGTGTACATTGTATTACGATGTAGTGCAGTGGTTACGACAAAGGAGAGGACACGCACTGTTGTGTGCTAACTTTATTGAAAACGAAAAAGAGAAGGCTTATATACACTATTTACATGACAATACTAGGTGGCTTACAAATACAAAACCTATAATAAAAGTTCTAACTCTCCAGTGATTGAAATTCTACACAGCAAGTTGCTTATTGCCCACTTTATTTTGAAAAGTTTGAGTTTATGATTTAGTCTGTAGAAGACGTATTCAGCCTTGAGACGAGTTGAAATCTTATTTTTGAATGTTTGAAGTATG
The DNA here is from genome assembly GCF_964340395.1 of Glandiceps talaboti. Lineage (NCBI taxonomy): Eukaryota > Metazoa > Hemichordata > Enteropneusta > Spengelidae > Glandiceps > Glandiceps talaboti. The sequence continues at coordinate 9,764,335 of NC_135556.1, read as the reverse complement.
TCAAAGAAAGGGCTGTTTTCACGCTTGTTGCGACGGCAGATGTGAATCGACAATTTAGCAATTGAAATTAAGAATATAAACATGTGACGTTCATGGATAGAGTTGAACATACAAGAGCGTTTGTGAGGGTTAAGTATAAACCACCAAGGGGGAATATTAGAGTTTGGGAGGAGTTTACTAATAAGGCAGTTTAGATAATTAAAGAGAGGCTTGTTGTGTATACAATCGAAGAAAATGTGTTGCAGTGAGTCTCTATCACTGCAAAACGGGCAAGTAGCAGTATTACAATAACCAAGTTGAACTAAAAGATTCCCTGTTAGGTAAGTGCCGTGAAGAATACGCCATTGTAAATCACCTTCGTAAAGAGATAAAAGTGGAGGGTAACAGTCTTTAAAGTTTGGTTTGACGTGGTCAGGAATACTTAAAATGTCACGCCAAACAGTATCGATAGCTTCCGGAAGACGTTTTATGTGGTGTGCATGAACAAGGTATTTATAGATGGAACCTTTTTCAAATTTATATAAAGGTAAGTTAAGATCATCTGAAGTGTAGAGTTCAACGCTTATGTTAATGTGTGATGTTACTTGTGGTGTATTGCTATCGTGATTATTTAAATAGGTAAGTAATGTATTCATCCATTGAGGATGCAGAGATTTGTGAATAGTATCAAGGGTAAGTTGAAGAATTCTTTCGGACTGAATGGATACGCGGTGTAAAATATCGGGGGCGGAGAGAAAAGCGGTGTGATTATTGTTAATTATATGTTTGACCTGTGTAATTCCAGAGGTAACGAGGTGATTGAGAACAAATGGTTCCTTGCGAAGGTGGTGTAAAACTTGACTATTATAAAATAAAGGTTCATTTAAAAGCTCTGAGATATTGTCGGGGTCGATTTTACGAATCTTTTGCGTTGTTTTCCAGACATTAAGAGTTTCAAGGTAGAAAGCAGGTAAGTGGTTTAAATTCATGTTAAGATCAGTTGCGAGGAGCTCTTTTTCATAATTCAAGTTTCCAGCTTTGCTGAAATAGTAGTCCATCATTTGGAAACGAAGATGTTTATTATCAGTATAAAGGTATCTTTGAAGAAGTTGTATACGGAAAGTAGCGACACGAGTTGGGAGATGAATCAAATTCTGACCGCCTTTTTCTCTGGGTAAATAAATGGTTTCTGAGGGTGTCCAGTGTTTCCCATTCCAGAAAAAATTAAGAAATAAGCGTTGGAGATGGGAAATTAAATATTCAGGGGGACAAAGGGCCGCTAATACGTGTAAAGCCTTAGAGGAGATCAGTTGATTAATTATCAAGGCACGCCCTCTATATGACAATCGAGGTGCGAAGTGTGACCAGCGTTCAATTTTACATTCAATTTTCTGACTGAGTTCTTTCCAATTTTTGTCTATGTACGAGTTTGAATTGCCAAGGTAAATACCGAGAAGTTTAAGCCCTGTACTGTTCCATTCGATGTTGAGTGGATTGTCGCGACGCCCACACCAGCTTCCGACCCACAGACCTTTAGATTTGATGAAATTAATTTTAGCGTTGGAAGCACGTTCATAAATAGAGAGACTGTGTTGCAATTTATGGAAATCTTCCTCCTTTGTGGTTAAAATTTCAACATCGTCTGCGTATGCTGAAAGATTACATTTCTCGGAGCTCTTGTTAGAATTAGGGATGTTAAGACCTGTGATAGCGGCTTTAGTTCTGATATGATTTAGTAAAGGTTCAATGACTAGAATGTACAATTGGCCTGACAGGGAGCAACCTTGGCGAATGCCTCTTGCAAAAGGTATGGGTGAAGTGAGATTATCATTGACGCGGATTAAACACTGGGCTTCATTATAAATTAAACGAATATAGTCAACAAACTTGTCCCCAAAACCGAATGACTTTAAAGTACTGTACATATATTCATGATGGACGCGGTCGAATGCTTTCTCTTGGTCAAGAGCGACTATGCCAAGTGGAATGTTGTTTTCGTTTGCAAAGCTGATGCTGTCACGCAGAAATGAAATATTATCGTGGATCTGACGGCCAGGAACACTACAGGTTTGGTCACAGTGAATAATGGAATTCAGAACGGTTTTTAGGCGGAGAGAGAGTGTCTTAGTTAAAATTTTGTAGTCACTACAAAGCAAGCTGATAGGGCGCCAGTTTTTCAGTAAGTTGGGATTTCCGGTTTTTGGAATTAAAGTTGTAACGGCACGGCGACATGAAACTGGTAAGATTCCTTCATTGATAGAATTAAGCATGACTTCATGTAGATTTTGGCCTAGAATAGACCAGAACGTTTTATAAAATTCGACTGGAAGACCGTCAATTCCTGGGGAACGACCAGAATTGAGAGTATTAAGAGCGTTGGTGAATTCTTCAAAAGTGATGTCTGTCTCGAGAAATTCGCGGTCAGAATGTTCGAGTTTGGGTAAGTTTTCATGGAGAATATTGATAGAATCTATATCAATTGGTTCAGGGCTATAAAGATCTTTGTAGAAAGAATTAACAAGATTACGAATTTCCTTAGGGTTTTCAGTCAGAAGATTGTTTTCATTTTCGAGATGGATAATGGATTTTCGACGTCCATTTTGTTTTTCAAGGTTGAAGAGAAAGTCACCGGGAGCTGTTGAGTTATTGAGGAAAGAGTGTCTGCTACGTATTGCTGCACCTTTGCTTTCCTGGTCAGTGATTTGAGAGAGTAAATTCTTTTTTTCGTTATACGTGGTTTCAAGTGTAGGGTTATCGGCGAGTTGACTTTCGAGATGGGACACTTCTGTTTCAAGATTCTTTTTTTCCATTTTATTACGGTGATGTCTATGGTAACAATATTGTTGTGTAAGTTGTTTTATCTTTAGTTTACCGATGTCCCACCAAGTTTGAATTCTGGGGTAATTAGTTTTCTGTTTGACCCATTTGTACCAAAGTTGTGTAATGATATTTTGGTACACCTCCTCCTCTAGAATGTCGGTATTAAGACACCATACAGGGTTACGGTTATTAACATTTTGTTGGGATACAGTGAGCGTTACAAGCGAGTGGTCGGAAAAGGCTAAAGATGAATTGAGGATAGAACAGTTTTTTATGTGATTTGAAGAGTGCTTGCTAATGTATATTTTATCTAAACGTGCATGAGTATTTTCACGGTGCCAGGTGTAGTTTGAAGCGTGAGGATTTTGGTTTCTCCAGGCGTCAATGAGTTTGAAACGACGAAGAATGTTGGATAAAAGATTTGAAGTTCTGTAGTCGGGTTCTGTACCACCATTACGGTCGTGTGATGGGTCAGTGGTACAGTTAAAATCACCTCCTATGTAAATTGGATCGTCGTCCTTAATAGAACTAAGGTGACGTTTAAGAGTTGTGAAGCATTCCATACGTTCTTTACCATTCGTAGGGGCATACACGTTAATTATGTGGATCTTAACGTCATTTACGGTAACGTAAGCATATAGAAGGTGTCCTGGTATCAATGCACGTTTAGTTAAAACATCAATTTTTGATTTTGGTGAAAATAAAATGGCTACGCCTCCTTGGTTTACAGTACCTTCACAGTGAGAAAAGAGAGCTCTGCCTCGCCAGGTGACTTGCCAGGTATTTTCGTCTTGTGGAGTAGTATGTGTTTCTTGGATTAAATGAAAATCTGCACGGGTGTTGTTTTTCAGGTATTCAAAGACTTGGTAACGTTTCAGGGAGTCACGACAGCCTCTGACATTTAGTGTATCACACTGTAGGCCTGCTGCCATGACTATGAGAAAAAAATAAAGTTTAATAGGTAACATGAATGGAGGAAAGAAGGATTTATTTATCGTTTAAAAGTGCATCACGGTAACTGGTCGTTTTGATGTGTGCTAAAACCTTTGTTCTAATTTTGTAAATGCGTGATTTCTGTGCTGAGGTAAGTTTTTGTGTTGATCGGAAGTGTTTCAGACGGTTAGCTAAGACTCTCAGATTTGGGTAGAAGTCTCTACACCTGTCTATTATTTTCTTTGAGTGCATAGTATCCTGTAAGAATTCTTTTAGTTGCTCAGTAGTTGGTCCAATGTGGTCATTTTCGTTAATTTGAGAGATATCTGACATTTCAGATGCCAGAGATTCCGTATCGTCTTCTTTTGTATTTTCGTATGCGTCGTGGTATTCATCGTCATTGTAAGTTGTCATTTGTGTTTCTGGTATCACAAATAGGTCTTGTGATTGTTTGTCTTGATTATTTTGTGATGTGTCTTGTAGAAGTGCACTCCCCGATAGCTCGAAAGATATTGGTGGAGTGTCGCTGGAATCAGGGGAGTCAAGATCAGAAGGAATGGAGGGAGGAGAGAGAGAGAAGGTTGAAGGAGGGGTTCGTACCCTCTCTTCGACTGTATTTTCGTGTTCAATGTGTTTGTTTTCGTCATCGTCGTTGGTTTGGGTTGTTTCAATGTTGTTTAGTTGTGTTGTGTTGTCGTTTCTAACAGTGTTGACTTCTTGTTCGTCAATAGTTTCCATTTGTACAGTGTTGTCATTTGTATCATTAGTGTTAGTTTGATTATCGTTAAGAACTGGGTTAGGGTTGTCGGTTATAGTATCGTTGTCTTCATGATTTATCTGTCTCTGGGCGTCAGCCTTTTGATTTTCGCTTTCACCTGTCGGTGTCGTACGGTTGTCTTTAGCATTCTTTTCATTGTTATTGTCAGGTTGTGTGTCATTGTTTACAGGGTTGTTACGTTGTGTATCATTCTCAGGTGTGTTATTTGGACATTGTCGTTGGAAATGTCCAGTTATGTTACATTTGAAGCATTTGGGCTCGTCAGTTGAAAGAAAAATACGGTACTGTCTACCTTCAAAATTAACCTGAAACATACCTTGTAGATCTCTTTTGTCGATATCAGAGTGTGGCAAAATAAACATTTGACGGCGGAAAGACTTTACATGTCTTAGCCCTGCTTCTTTAAACCCTAGTGGTATCGGTTTCAAGGCGCTAACCGGTGTACCATACCTTGTCATTTCCCCTTCAAGTACTTCGTTCGGTATGAAAGGGGGAACACCTGATAAAATAACTTTTGTAGAGGGTTTGACAAGTGGTTCAGCATGAACCCACATTCCATCAATATCAATGCCCATATTACATACATGTTCAACCCATGTCATAGAATTCACAAATATCATCACGGCACCATTGGCTCTGGACGCAGCAAGAACATTTTCTGGCCCAATAATAGCCGCTACAAGTTTGACATATTCTTGTGCCTTTACGCCTTCAACAGATTGACAACGTATACCATGTTTTCTGGTCAATCCTTGGAAGGGATTCCGACCATGGCCTGTGTCGAGCGCGGCCATCTTGGCCACGTCGGCAGGAGACCGACGAACAAACAAAAACTACGAAAGAATCGGAAAAAGTGACAAAACAACAGAAAATCGACTTACGGAAAGTACCACAATGTACTTAACAATTTATCTGAGGTGAAAAACTCAGTGGATGGCTTTCAGGAACTCAGATTGTTTACGATTCACGGGAGCGCCACTACAACACGTCTACATAGCTCAGTAGTAGTAGTAGTAGTAGTAGTAGTAGTAGTAGTAGTAGTAGTATGAAAAGTATGCAACTTAAAGTTACGAACACATAACACACTTTAGTTTTCAGTAGAATTTGAAAGTGTTTCACGAGGGGAAGATTTGTATTTCATTTTCTGTGACAAATTCAGATATTTCTGGTGAATTAGTAAGTGCTTATACCTTGAAAATATGCCCACTTTTGGCCATTAATTTGCCCTGAATTACCATGTAATGACCCAAAGGCAAGGGTTGTTCTGCGAGGTAAGGCAAGGAACGATATTTTTGGAGGTAGATTCCTAATTTTCCGGATTCTAGCAGTTTGGTTGGATTTTAAAGTGATGCATAGAGTAGACTACAGTGGTTTTTACACATCACTCACAGGGAAGTGTGCCATATGTACTTACAATCCTAAGTGATAGGCTCTAGTGACAACAATTGTATAGTGCGGTTGACCATAGTAGACCTTTTAAATTCAACATAGCCAATATTACGCAAAAGTCATTGCATCGACAGCTGGATGGTTGACGTATTTTCGAGGCGAGTTTCCCCATATTTCTATTGATAGAAGTATTAGATGGTTAAATCGTGCAATGTTTTGTACTCATTGACAGATGTTGGTATGTTCCAGACAGGTATTTGGACAGATTTATTTAACAAGTTTAAAGATCCTGTCCTTCAGTAACTGAACTTGTTGAACACTTTAGTTCACTCAAGGACAAGTCATTGTTGATGTTACTGGCATTTGCTGATTGTCTTAGAGTTATGTTGATTTTATTAAGAGGTCATATATTTCATTTTGTGACAGTCATGCCGCAATTTCCATACAGAAAAGTAAGAAGGACCACTGTAGTAATGGCAGCGTCGTTCAATGGGAGAGTAGCATATACCAGATTTCCTCTTCTGTTTGTCTTTGACTGTGAAGTTTAAGCTTGGCTGGTAGTGTAGCCGTAGCCTTTATATAGCGTTGTGGGTGTGTACGTGTTACGGGTCCGTAGATGAAACAAAACTGTAATTTCTCATGGTACACCGTACCGTATAGGGAGAAATTATTGTTTTGGTGTTTCGTGAGGGCGCTCTCATGATATCACATGGTTTTGCTTGACGGTGCGCGGTAAGATTTAGAGATTGGTTCAGTCTGCGCTTTGCCACATTCACAGAAACAACCATCAGGCTTTCCATTTGGAAAAAAAATCGACATGTTATTTATGTTCATGGTTAAAGAGAGTTTGTATTTCTCCATAGTGGGTTCTTTTAGTAAAAGGATTTTCCATGTATAGGTAATCTATCGCTTTTCTAGAGCAAATTCCATTTTAAAACAAGGTTTTTAACCTCTGGTTTCTAGGGCGAGAATATGCTGTTCGATTGTTCTTTGTTTGTTTGTTTGTTTAGGTTGTATATGTTCAGTATGTATTATCCTTTGATTTAAGTTTTGTAGTGTAATACATTATGAGTGTAATTTAAGTTTGTCTGGTAGCATAGTCACACACACTGTATATTGAGTTTTAGGTGTGTATTTATTAGGGGTCCGTAGATGGAGTGGTGGAGTGGAGATATTGACCTAAAGTCAATGTCGGGAGCGCATCCATCTAGTCTTTTGGAGTTCTGGCCTCAGCTAAATTTGCCAATTGGATCCAAGCACGGGAATAAATGCAGTATCTTCACATAAATCCAATATCACAGCGGTGGTATTAGCGTGAAACAACCAATGCCTTTCAAATTATTATCGATATGGGGACAACGGTTGGATCGAGTCCTTGTCATGCATTGGAGCTCGGACTCGTGTCCCTTTTCCCGTCTGACAGCATTTTAATCCAATGTTTTTGAAATATTTCAACAAGGGGGGGGGGGGGCATATTTTAGAGAAGTGAAATGGAATCGGGGAGGGTCACATTTTACGCAAAAGACCGGACTTGATTTCCCTGGCCCACCCCTTGTAATTTCCGAAGGCTCCCTAACTGCCTATAATTAACAATTGAATAAAATTCGGGGAAACAAATGATACTACTCAATATTACAACATTACAATATAGCAAATAACAAGTTTAATGCTTTGTGTTTTGGAATCATTAGCTTAAGGAAACAATGAAAGTAATGAAAGGAACAAAAAAAGACACGACTTTCAGCAACTACAGACAGAGTAGACAAATTAACAACTCAAGAAAAAAATATAAAAGTTCTCTGAAAATTGAAGAAAGACAAGCTTAAAGTGTTCATTTCATATTTCTAGCTTGTGAAAGTTCGATCGTCCACGTTTTGTTCAAAATTAACTATCGCATCTTGAATTCAGTGAGTTAAAAGGTAATGCGCAACAGCATACCACAATAAGGGGTTCTAAATGATTGACGTATACGTAAACGTTAATATACTTCGTAAACTGACATTTGTAATAAAAGTCAGCAAAAAGACTGGTGCATTCAGGGTATAGAACGTGGAAAGTCACAGCAGAGATTACACATTTAAGTTTTGGGACATAAATGACCTAATAAAGTTTTGAGTACCTCATATCCACAGCTAATAACAATGCAAAGTATAGTGTCAACAATCAAAATAATTTCAATTTTTGTGGGGGTCGCTTAAAATGTGCAATGCATGGAGTTTGCATACGATGTGCAGCGATAGGGTGCCAAAATCATGAAATACCTTTAGACAACACAGTCAAAGTAAAATGTAACCCTCCCCTAATTCCCTTTTGTATGGCCCTCTCCGAGAACCGATTTGTTAAAGGTGAAACTCCCCCCCCCCCCCGGCCCTCTCCCTTGTAATTACCAAGGGCTCCCTAACAAAACATTTTTTTCAAAAAAATCTTTCGTTGCCTCTAGTAAAACTTTAGATCAACACGTCTTTTTTGAGAGATTGGAAAGTAATAGAAAGTGGATAATATTAATGTTACAGTAATATCTAGAGTGAAAAGAACTACTCCCCCAAAATGTTGCAGAACAAAAAGTTAACAAAATTTGTATCATGATTTTGACATCCATCGACGTAAACCACAGCCTCTTTTACGGCACCGTCCAAAACGCGCCTTAAAAGCCGTTATTTCGCAGTGTCCCTGAAGAAATAATAGCTCTGGTGTGCGAGAACAAGTTGCGGATAGAGGGCATAATGACAGGAAAGTTGTAAAGCGGTTTTTGAGAACGTGTATAGCTGTTACATGTATTACTGACAGTAACGGAATAACGAAGTGTCTCGAATCAAAGTATAGTGGATTCTGGAGCAGAATAGATTTGCTGTATACATGTATTAACTCCCAAGACAACCAACACATGTATAATAATTGTGATAAAAAGCAAGCATTTTGGGGGAAAAAGATACACAAAACATTACGAAATGGAAACAACTCCCCATCCCCGTGGACTTACTTGTCGGGTACCAGGATCTTCAACAGGGGAATTAGAAGGTATGTTTGTTTGTTTTTTGTTTTTTTCACATCTAGTATTACCGATGCTGTAAATTTAAATCTGATACCTAAGTTTGAATATAATTTTATTCAGATGCAGATATATATGTGACCTCTTGGGTTGAAAAAAATTGTATGTGAATTTGTAGTTCGGCATTGTGTTGCAGGTTTGTAGAAACTCTTTCAGTTCTAGATCTGTTTTATTTCTTGTACTAATCATGAAAGTGTCATTCCTTTTTTTAAAAATAAACTTTGGTCATTCTTTTCTAACATATGGACTATAACATCGGCTATCATAGAGGACATTTGGTTTCCCACGTCACATTGAGTTGATTGCCTCATTCGTTGTTGAATCAAAATGTGCTAGAGTGAATTTGGTGTTAGATTTGAGAATGGTTGGTTGTGTAAAACTCCGTATCAATCGTTATAGGTCTAGGTTAGTATTCTAGTAGCTCCCCTAGAAGATGGTATTGAAATCACTCGCTCTCAAAATGATACTGCCAAACTTGCAACCTATTTGTTTGTCTTGCCTTTGCTTGCCGGGTCAGGTATAAAATAATTTCCTCTCAAAACACGGACGATTTTATTGTTGAACAGCGGCTCTTTCATTAACTTTATCTTCGAAATTATGGCAAATATCCTTGGATTTGATTCGCCATTGGGGGATTACAAAGAAGATCTAATTTCTGTGTAAAACTTTTCAATGTTCGTCACTATTGTTAATACTACGTTGGATATGCTGTTGATTGGCACTAGATCTTTCATACTCAAAGAACCTCGCACTTCTTTATAAGTAGGTGTGAAGTACCGTACCCCACTGACGGCGACAGTAAGGCACATTCCAATAACGACCACCTTCTTCACCGGAACTATGAAATGAAAAAAAAGGATATGAATTACAGAAGATACGTGAATGAATAATTTGAATAATCAATGATGTTCGGTAATTTCACTTTATCTTAAGAATGCAAGCTTCAAATTTCATAGAATTTGGTACATATACCAACCATAACAATGGCGCATGTTTGTTGACATAGCTTTTACTTAATGAGTAATTTGAATAATTAATGATCTTCAGTAATGAAGCTATCTCTTCGGAATGCAGGTTTCAAATTCCATATACATCAACCATGACCAAGCGCACATTCTCTAAAGCCTTTTGATATAGTTAGGACTATTTTACATAATTAATGATTTTCGGTAATTAGGCTATTTCTTAAGAATGCAAACTTCAGATAATTTTGTATATGCATTAATGGTCGATGGTAAAGAAGTGCATGTATCATTTAAAGCTTGATGTAACTTATAATCTATATGGTTAATTTGCATAATGAATGTTTTTTTAAAAGTTAGGCAATATGCAATCTGATTAAAATCCGATGTGGTGAAAGCGGCTAGATGTCCTATTTACCTCTATTCATCGTGTTGTGACGTTTGTTTTGTTCGGAGTGATCGCCGCCTTTCCACGAAGGCGGCGATCACTCCGAACAAAACAAACGTCACAACACGATGAATAGAGGTAAATAAGGACATCTAGCCGCTTTCACCACATCGGATTTTAATCAGATTGGGCAATATGTTAAATGTACAAGCTTCAAATTTCATTTAGTTTCATATAAGTATTGTTCATTTAAGTGGTACATCATGTATAATAGCTATAGATTAGAATTTTGCATTCCATATAAATTCGGATCTATATTCTCAACAAATTTTCATCGACAATCTGTTAGCAGATTCTAGTCAGGTCAACCATTCAACACAGTTATCGACAGGTGCGGCGGCGCGGCGGCGTGGTAAGCAATTGCAAGGGGGCATTTTGGCAAGGTTACGCAAAGTAATTCTAAAGCACCACTATAGCATTATGCTTGCTAATGTTCGGTTTTAGAGGTATAAAATGGACGAACTTGTTGGTCTCATGTGCACAAATCCACGTGAGGCTCTAGAACGGTGTTCATAAAATCGCCGATTACAATTTAAAATCAAAGTCCAGAATCCCGGACGATCCATAACTTCCTGATGATTTGAACTTGTTTTACAGTCGTTTTGATCATTGACTGAAGCACCGAAGGTGCCTACTGATGCTGATAGGACATTGTTTATTTCTTGTAATGATACCAAACTCGAGTTTCTGAAGTTAAATATGCATAGTAAGGTTCCAGAGACTGATAACGTATCACCTAGGCTACTCAGAATGTGCACCCTACAGTTATGTGGTATTTGTACAGAAATTTTCAATTGGTCACTTCACACCAGTCATGTACCCGTCATTTTCAAAATATCAACAATAATTCCAGTGCCGAGGCGTACACCATGTACCAGTCATTAGCTTGAATGATTATCGTCCAGTTGCTTTAACATCCATAGTAATGAAGTGTTTCGAAAAACTCGTCGCGAAATTCATGAAATCTTTCATTCCAGCAGATAGATGTGATCCGCATCAGCTTATAAGTCGAAACGTTCAGTTTAAGATACGGTTTCACTTGCCTTAGAATTTATTTTACCACATCTTGATAACAAAAATCCAACCTATATATATGCTCGGATTTTATTCATTGATTTTATTAGTTCAGCATTAAGTACAATTTTACCATTGAAGCTTCATGATATTAGTTAATTAGCATCGGTATGGACCCTAGCATTTCAAATTGGATTTTGGACTTTCTTACAAGTCGACCACAGGTGGACAGAATAGGTTCTAGACATTCTGAAACATTAGTTTTGAATACACAAGGTTGTTGCTTGTCTCCATTACTTTATTCTCTGATGACTTTTGATTGTCGTGGTTTGAAATTGTCTGACTATTAGGGGGTGGGTGGTACTCACATAGAAAGGGTATATATGTATGTCCCGCGGTTTTGCCCCCTCCCCCCCCCCTTTCGACTCATGTAGACTTTTGAGTCTTGATTTTTAAAGCATTATGTAGAGGTTTGACCCACCTCTATGAATGCATGTACGACTTTTGACCCCATATTTTGAACAAGGTTGTTTCCACGGGTTGTTTTCAGTCATCTTTATCGTAAGTGCCCCCCCCCCCCCCCCGGCCCTGGGCAGCCAATGAGCTAGCGATCACTGAAGCATGTAGGTGTAACGTGAAAGCTAGTGTATCAAAAGTGTTCAAACCTCATGACATTTGACCCCTTTTTATAGCTACAATGTAGACTTTTGACCCCTAATTTTTGATTTTTTTTAGAGTTTGTGGTTGTAGTTTTTGGTTACCAGGGTACATATGTACCCATTACCCACCCGGGGTGTGTACGTAGTACAACATGATGGAGGACGCCATCATCTTGTATCTTGAGGCGGGTTCGCCCCAACCCTCAAAGGACTGAAAAGGCTGATACACAAGAAAACAGCCAAGGTTCCTCGACCACTTATAGGAAGTCTTTAAGTAGTGGGCACAAAAATAAAAGTACTGGAAGTAATAAACAGAGTACCAGTAAATCAAAAGGGTCTAAAACAAATTATGCCATGAGTAGCGACGCTCTGGCAAACGAACTCAAACACTTTGGAGTAAACATGACTGCAGCATTGTCAAGCTTGTAGGAGAATATGGGTAAATCATTCAGTGATATAAGTAATGTATTAGCCAGTATGGCGGACCCTTACGTAGACGAATACAATGACTTTCCGGATAAAAATCAAAATGAACCACCACAGAAACGTCAATATTTTGAGTATTCATTCTGTAGGCAATGAGGACAGCCAATAGGATTCTGATAGAAAATTTACTGATTCTTATTAGATTCTCCCTGTTGTCTTGCTAATTTGCATACAGATATCCAATAGAAATTTACTAAATTCTTACAAGATTCTTATTGGAGTCTGTTTTCTCGATAATTTGCATACAAATATCTAATAGATAATGAATCACTAGATTCTTACTAGTCTGTTTTCTCGCTAATTTGCATACATATATCTAATAAACAATTCACTAGATTCATACTAGATTCTCAATAGATTCTTATTAGATCCTCTGTTTTCTCGCTAATTTGCATACAAATATCTAATAGAAAATTCAATAGATTCTTACTAGGTTGTCATTGTTTTCTCGCTAATTTGCATACAAATATCTGATAGATTATTATGAGATTCTATTGCCATGAGTGCACATGCCAGTTATGAATTTAACATGAGACGATGTGAGTTCATAAAACCAGATCTACATCAGAACTATAGACACTTGTGTTCTCCATCTGTGCCATTCACTGCAGAACTGTTTGGTGACGAGCTATCAAAACAACTCAAGGATTTAACTGAACCCAACAAAGTGGGTCAGCAAATATCCAATGTGAAAGGAGCTGTCCGTGGCAGATTCAGAGGCCACTTTTGTAGAGGTTACCGTGTCAGAGGCTACCAGACTGCCAGACGTCCTTTTTAGGACGGTCATCCCACCCCTCAAGAAGAGGGGGAGGGGCAGACAGTAGAACACCATGTAGAGGTGAGTACAAGCATACTTGAGTGCAAACCAGCAGGCAGACTGAAATACTTTATCCATAGCTGGCATAATATCACATCAGACAATTACATTTTAGACTGTGTTGAACATTGTCCAATTGAATTTATAGCAGATGAATTACCTATACAATATAATCTTCCTACGGTAATACATTTCAATAAGGCTGAAAACCAGATCATTGAAATGGAAATTGCAAAAACTTGTTGACAGAGGTGTATTGGTAAAAGTACCCCTTGTCAGGGAGAATACATTTCCACAATATTTCTAATGAAATTGAAAGCTGGACTAGTGACAGATGCAGGGAAACTTTACCTTCACGTAATATTTATTAAGAAGTAATAGGGTTGTGGCTCATATTGTATCCTATACAAGACTGTCTTGATAAGGGAGCAATGAATGTTTATTTGGTGTGATTATTTCCCAGAGGAAAGATAATACGTAGGCTGTGATTGTAAATCATATTTTGGTAATTATAGGTGTGAAGTGTTTTCATTTAGATAAAGGGAATTTGATAGAAGAAAGGTCAGACTCTTTATCCATGCAATAAAGCGAGAAAATATTAAATGAATTTTGAATGAAAAACTGTTATTAATCCACAAAAAAATCGAATCAAATCATTACTAACACTATCGCTGCTCAAATCATAACAGTGAAATACAATCCAAAGTAAATAAACTGCAATAAGCTTACTTCCAGTGTTTTCCGATACCCATTCAAAACAGTCTTCAACCTTTTGCATGATTTGAATGAAAGTGGAATATGACGAGACTCCTGTGTATTCCATTCCATGTTCAAGGTTCCTGAATTGGCCGCCTGCATCTGGGAAATATGCTGAGAAACCACTCGTTAGATAAATTATTCTGTTTCCAAAGAACGCATTAATATTTTTTTGAGTTGCGTCACTGATATGAATCTTAAGTCTTTTTCTTTTCGACTTGAGTACAATTTGATGTACGGGTACGATGTATTCTTTGCCAGGTTCTATGTTTTGGAAGTGTCCGTCTTCCGCAGTAAATGATACAGGCGCACCTCCCTCTGTACGTTGAAGATAATGTATTGGATAATTCAAGCCGAACACTTTTTGGACATTATCTGAGGTGGCATCTGGTAGATTTAATTTTGTAAATCTTTCCGGTTTGTCTTGTAATGTAAATTTGACGATTGGCATTGTCCTGCAAACCTCCAAGTCAGTCTGAGAAAAAAACAATACATACAGAATTTAACAATCAGTTGAAAAATGATATAGTAGCAGACGAAAAATATCCACTAGTGTCATATTGTGGAAACAGATGACCAGCACTTAATTGTGGTTTGACCAGTTCAAAAAAAATTAAACGAATTTAATCTCACTTTTATGTGATAGTCAAGAATTCGACTGAATCAGGTAATCTGATTTGAATTGAGCATGCCGTTATGGAGAAAACGATGACACAGACAGACAGACAGACAGACAGACAGACAGACAGACAGACAGACAGACAGACAGACAGACGGACGGACGGACGGACGGACGGACGGACGGACGGACGGACAGACAGGCAGGCAGGCAGATAGACAGACAGACAGACAGACAGACAGACAGACAGACAGACAGACAGACAGACAGACAGACAGACAGACAGACAGACAGACAAAATAAAGGGTTTACAATGTTTACAACAGAATCTGTATGGTAGCTCAAAACGATCGCAGATAAAGCCCTTCCTAACATATATGATCTTTATATGCCTGCGTGACAATGGTAACGGCAGCGACAAATGTTGAATACATGTACAGGATCAAGATTTTGGATACAATTAGTCGGTCGTAGGTAACTTTTATATTTTTAAACTCCTCAGTTTCCGACTCTTCCCTATTGTTTCAACTGTGCTCCTAATTTTATTTAGTGGACATTTTACACAAAGAAAGTGTCCGCGTACCGTTAATCCATGACGAAAGAAACTTTCTGCTAATATTTCAAACTCATAAAAGAAACTGTCAGCAGCTTGTTAATCATTTCTATGGCACTGTCCCCACCTTGTTACTGTTACAATGTAATCAACATGTGCTGCCGCGCCAAATTCTGCACCTGTCATTCTGAAAAGTGTGCGTAAAAAAATCGCCCTTACCTTGGTGGGTTTCGAATACAGTATCTCTAGTTCTGTACCTAACTATTCAAAGACATGCTCTATAACCACTACACTACAAAATGACATGTGCAGAAAGCAGGTCTCCATATATGATTTGTTCATTGACTTGGTAATGCGTATGTGACGGATTAATAACAGAACTACGGATGGGTAAAACGAATAATTGAGTACTGCTCGACTTGGGATTGTCGTTTTGTTACAGAACTAGTCCTTGCCAGGTCGCGGATTTCACACTAAACTTTTGGGGAAAACATCGGATTATTTGGCTGAGAACTGTGGGGTGGGATTTCTATTGCGAATTTTGTAATTAACATGATAATGGGTAAGAGGTTAGGTAACAGAGCTGTAGATAACAAAGTTGACTTTCTGGTGAAAAACCTAAAAACTCGTCGAATTCGAAGTATAACTTCGTTATAGTACATGTCCTCAGACATTTACTGTAAATATTCGGACACTTTTCGTTAACCTAGCTGTTATTTTGTCCTCGGCGCAGAACTATCAGTAAACACATAGTTTGGAACAATAGTGTATCTGTAATACTACTGTAATGACATGACGTGAGGAATCGTGATAATATAAATGACGCTGTTAATAATGTTATCAAAAAGTCAAGTTGGCGGTGAAACAAAAACAAGTCTTCGTCAAAGACATATCTCCCAACATTTAATCTTACCCATTCATATTCTGAATTTTTGTACTAACTTTAGCTGTCATGGGAAATCATAAAATAAAGCGATGTACGTACTTGGAGTACAGTATCTAGTATACAGTAGACTACTGTGTCACACTCAATGTGTAAATTGTTAACAATTAGTCATGGTTGGCTACTTTTAAACCCTTTTTTGTGGTAACCCTAGTCTCTGTCTGTCTGTCTGTCTGTCTGTCCGTCCGTCGGTCCAGTATGTGCATATAGCGTTAGTATGAAAACTGGTACGTATCTTTGAGTTATAAATCACGAGAACATTTGAGATTTTGGTAAAAATCCTATGCATATGAATTAGTCATTAGTATGGACGATATTTTTGATAATTATTACAGAATCATTTAGAATGCAAAAAACAAGGAAATAGCAGTACAATTATTGCAGTGGTGAAAGCGGAACACTTTAATGGAGATTGTACTGCATGTACTACCACTAACATACACCTATGAGCCAAGACAATTGAATGGATGGAGTGTCATGTTAAATTGTCTATTCACATAGAACGAAGATGGAACATTTGTACCGCTAGTTATTACTTATAATTTAGATAATGAACTTCCTTGTCTGCATTTATAACAAGTGTACGTTAAAATCAATATACAACACTTAGTGCGGGCCAGAATATAGACAGTGGAAGTGAATTGGCTGAACAATCTATCAAATTGACGTTTGCCCATGGAGATGACTATATATAGACCCTACACGAAACTTACGATTCAGTCAAACTTACAGTCCAATCATAAAGGAAGCACTAGAAACTAAGCGGAACATTAAAAACTAGTTCAAATTAGATGTTGTAGTGTCCGGGAGCCACTAAAACCAAGTTTCTACTGCCCTAGGGCACTATGCAGACGTCGCACTTGTAGTTCTTACTGTTTTCATTGGCTGTACTGATAAATATTGATATTTAAACATGGCGTGCCGTGTTCATGTTGCAAAGGCGTTTACTCACCTGCGTTAACACAAGATAAGGCTGTATATATACATCGGAACCTGGAATTTGCCCTCGCGTAGAAGTATATCAAACATTGGTGAAATGTCGACTGATAGTTTGATGACCAGTATCACGAGTGTAACATCACTCTGCACACGACACCATAAACTAGTCTTAATACGGGATGGGTCCACTCTAAAGGGGTGGGTTTTGTGCCCATAAGGTATGGGAAAGGGTGTACTTCTCATTGGTATCAAAATAACTTTACTACAGGACATCAAAAACAAATGTCAATGTCTAATTGTGTTGCCACTGCGGTGACTTGCTTTGATACTACATTTTATTGAGTACCAAGTCTTCTTTATAACAAGGCTTCATAGAAGACACAGCCGCCCCTCATATACAACCAATACATGTACATATCCGCCCCTCATATACAACCAATACATGTACATATGGCAACAATTTTTGGACTGTGACAAAATGTGTTTACTTACGGCTACTTCACAAGTACCAATCTGTTGTGGTAGCAAAGTTCTGTTTGATGTTGGGAGGATTTCTTGATATATTTATTGTAGTTGGGGTTACTTGATGTTAAAATTCATTTGGCAATTAACTTTCCTATATAGCAGCTTTCTGGGATTTTCTGTTTATTTTGTTTTGACATAGTGTTTTTGTGTATTTATAATAATTTGTAATCTGCTGTAGCCATCTAGCTAAAGTCTTTGTGTAGCAACCTTCTGGCTATAGTCTTTATATGTTTGCCTTGGTGTTTGTCAGTTGATCAAATCTGATAAAACTGATCATGAGCCTGGTATTACTACTAGACTCAACGATTTCCCGCAATTGGGACGCTTCCGCCTAGAATAAGTATGTTTTTATTAAGTGTTTGTTTGTAAAGTTGGTGGGTACGTAATGTTTTTGTGTTTATTGCACAAATGTGATATGTTACCTTTGTGCCAGGTTTGAAATCGGATAGAAATCGGACGGACGCACGAACTGATGGACGGACGAACGAACGAACGGAGCTCATTGTAATACATGTAGTTGCCCCCTCCGAGAACAAACAAATTGTGTCCTGTTTTTGAAAATGGTACACTTCAAAGCAATCACTAAGCTTGTGCGATGCAGTTTATATATTTTAAAAAAAAAAAAGTTTTCTTATTTGGGTGTGTGTTATGATAAGAGTTTGGGTTTGGGGGTCTCAGGGAAGCCCCACCCCTATCATTTTACCCAGAGATATACAGACTAGTTTGTTCACTCTCAACAAAACATAATCCGTGGCATGTCAGTCAGCCACACCACGAATATTGCTTTACGTACATGTGTTGGCGTAATAATAACACCATTGATACATACATTGTTGTATGATCTTGTATCAAAACACAAAAATGTAATGAATGGTACTATTTATGTCGGTAGATCGATCGTAGTTTAGATACAAAGAGGAATAACGCAGTTGACAACACAGGTATACCCCAGAAGGTAGAGGTCGCATTATTGCGTATAAGTTCCATAACTATATATGTTCCGTGTAAAAAAAATGCATAGATGCGGAATTGTGCAGTTCAAAACTTTGGAATAGTGGACTAAACTTCAAATAAAGGGATTTGTCCAGACTGTGCATATATATATATATATATATATATATATATATATATATATATATATATATATATATATATATATATATATATATATATATATATATATATATATATATATATAAGTAAAGTGCTGCGACTAAAGCAACCCTTTTCGCATTAGAAGTTCAATATATTTTGTTCTTTCTACACATTTTCACCTTCCAGTATTTATCTCACACAGCTTGCTCCACAAGCGTGTATGATTAAGCAGTGTACAACAACACAACATGTTCGTATCAAATACTATTTAGTAAACTTTTATTTCAAAGACCCCTTTAAAATTTGAAACTGTAAAATACAATGACTTCAAATGTAATCCAAATATAGAATTCGGCATAGAACACTTAAATACTACAACAAGTTACGCTTTAAAATGCATTTACGAGGTGACCTGGCCCAATTTCAAGTGCCCTGACCCGACCTAGCGTTGACCATACTATTTTGCCATGAACAGCCATTGTGTGATCTGCACTTCACCGTTGGAATTGTACTGCATAAGCATATGTGTTACAACTGCTTTTGTAATACATCCTGAAGAGTACCGAATCACATGTGGCTAAACACATATGTGTACCAGTGTACACACATACATGTATGTAATATGACACAATAAAATCGATTTTAGGTCCACACTTTAAATTTAGCACCTCAACACAACCACGATCGATTTCCGCGTGTTACAGCATAACATAAAATGATCCTCTAACTAACATGCACATTGTCTAATTTGTTGGTATTTTAACAACTTTAGTGAACACTTTGCTGGTTGACAGATCGAAAAAATTAATACCCCAGTTACAGCTATAATAGCGTCGGTTTTAAGTGTGGTCGATTTCTTACACAGTTGATATAGAACATTTGACTGAATGGCAGCCATATTTGTCATAAAAATATTCACCAAATTGTTTTTATTTTTAATACATTTATTCAGAATATATGTAAACAAAGTTTAAAAATTGATAGCCTTGGAAGTTTTATGCCACCTTGTAACCTTTCTTTTTTTACTTTCATTTTGAATATGTTTTTCAAGAGTTTTTCTGGTGGTAATCTCTTTCGATCAAGTAGGTTGCATGTTGTTGCATTTCTGAAATGAATCCCGTCAGAGATGACATCTGTACGTTGTCGTCGAGGTAGATCCGTACGAAGGTTCTCTGGTCCCAGGGTGGCATCAATGTCCCGATAGTAACGTACCGGTCTGTGTGTGCCCATCTATTCAGTGAATAGGTATCCCACTGTTTTGCACAGCAAGACATCTGGTGAGATAAAATATTATAGCAACACAGATTAAGACAACAACCCACGCTTAGAGCTCACTGGGATCATTTTCTTTCCCATATATTTTCCCGTACACATTTCATAAGTCGATGTGATATATCTCAAATATTTTTTTCCAAGTGCCACACCCGTTGAACAAAGGGCTTGAAATACCTTTGATATCAAGTGATATGAAAGAGATCACGGTACATAAAAGTTAGATATTATCTATGTATCTCCTACTGTAAAATGTTATAAATTTTCGGGAAAGAGGACGTTGTTGTGAAGTACAGTATGCAATACAGAACAGCACAGACAAAACAAGAACCGAACAACACAACTCAACACAACACAACACAACACATGTACAACAAAACAGCAACTTACATAACAGCTGGTCCTGCATGATCTAAAACAGCAGCATAGGGTTTCCCAGAAGTGTGAACAGCATGGTTTGTTGCCTTCGATTATAGATTGACTTTTAGTACCCGTAGTAGCATGTACCTCCAGTCCACGTACACCAGTTAACGGAATGCTTTGAAAATGTAAAGTATCACCACAATACGTTGACAGACGGTAGGATTTGGGCTTCTCAGATTTTGACAAGCTTTCTTCAGCCAACGAACAAACTGTGAAGAGGAAAATAGTTTGTTAATCTCTATATATGAGTCAAGGTCAAGGACTAAATACACAGATAAAGAGTTTCGATATCATATTTGGATTCTAGTGCAGCCGTGATATACCGAACCGCAACCCTCAGCTTTCTGTGCTGGGCAATTGACTCTCCTCCACCGACCACTGAACATTCATCTACCTAGCGCGTGTAGCTCGAATGACACTCACTTTTTCAATTTGCAAGCATTAGAAAATAAACTACTACATACCCGAGGCTTCCTCTGCGGACAGTAAAAGAAGTCTTTTATTGGTAAGGTAAGCCCTCCCTCTGGTCATACTTGGTTTACTGGCCATCAGTCTCCCTTCCCTGTCTAGGAATGACACCCCCGTGTAGTGGATGTATTCATCACCAGCAAGGAGGGTCTCAGACCTGGTAATCAATCCTATATTATGGGAGGCAAGAATAGACAGGTCACAACGGTCCTGCCATTTGTAACTGGACATCTTTGATCGGAATATCAATATATTACATGTAACCCTATATGATGGTGGGAGAGTACAATTATTTGACACTTGTAATATTAGAAAGGGTTATTTTCAAAATACGCAAACTCTTTTATCAAAGACCATTCAGGGCTCAGTTTGGTGACAGCCATGGGAATGCATTTGTGTAAGTGTTTGCCTTCCTCTGTCTGTCTGTCTTTCTGTCTGTCTCTCTGTCTCTCTGTCTGTCTGTCTGTCTGTCTGTCTGTCTGTCTGTCTGTCTGTCCTCTCTCTCTCTCTCTCTCTCTCTCTCTCTCTCTCTCTCTCTCTCTCTCTCTCTCTCTCTCTCTCTCTCTCTCTCTCTCTCTCTCTCTCTCTCTCTCTCTCTCTCTCTCTCGCTCTCGCCCTCTCTCTCTCTCATAAAATAAAAATAACATAACTTTTGCTAAGAATTTGACACAAAAGAAAAAGGCACCTACTTTTTATCATATCTTCATACGGGATATTGTCGAGATCTTTGAAGAATTGACTAGCTGTATCTCGGTACATATTAGCAGCCGTGTTCTTCAACGTGTCCTCCAATTGTTTGTGACTTTTATGTAGACGAGTCAGAGAGGAGAAAGTTTCTTGAGAAAGATCATCCAGCATACTCATATTAAATGGCGACGGGATTCGTTTATTGGCAATACTAACTGGTTGATAGGTCACTGTCTTGTGTGGCTGGGATATTTTTCGTGGACTGGTCAATGATGGCGACGATGGTTTCCCAGGTTGGCTAGATCTAGGTGTTTGCTGCAATTAAGTGACGAATGAAATATTTTAAAATGAGAGCTTAAAACTATAAAATGACTGGGAATGATTTCAATTTATTTTCCCAAAGTATTTTGCCTACATTTTCTACTCGTTATTCCAAGCCAGGACCACTATAGATGTACTGAAATTGTACGCCATGACACTATTGGCACCCGACAACAAGGAGGAACTTGAAAGATTATTTTTTGTGACAAAAAGATGGAATAAAACTGGGATGAATATACGCACGCACGCACGCACGCACGCACACGTATGCCTGCCTGCCTGCCTGCATGGATGGATGGATGGATGGATGGATGCATACATACGTACGTGTGTACATACATACATACATACATACATACATACATACATACATACATACATACATACAGACAGACAGACAGACAGACAGACAGACAGACAGACAGACATACATACATACATACATACATACATACATACATACATACATACATACATACATACATACATACATACATACATACATATATACATACATACATAGTTACAGTACAAGATTATATGATCTAAGCTATGATTCTATACCTCATTCTCTGTGACGTATCCAGGTATTTGAGTATCATTATTCACAACAGCATGTTCAATAACTGATTTTTTGGATCTTTGTTTCTTTTTGCTGCTTTGGGGGACTCTTTCTTTTTGCTCTGGCTCTCTCGTTGACGATTGATCAATAGACTCTTGTTTCTGACGACTTTGATTCTACATAATATTAAACAAATAGTTATCTTGTCAAATGATATATCAATACCGTCAAATGATATATCAATACCGTCAAATGATATATCAATACCGTCAAATGATATATCAATACCATCAGCCATTTCATCAAATGATATATTGATTCAGTCTAATGATATATCAATACCGTCAAATGATATATCAATATACCGTCAAATGATATATCAATACCGTCAAATGATATATCAATACCGTCAAACGATATATCAATACCTTCAAATGATATCAATATACCGTCAAATGATATATCAATACCGTCAAATGATATATCAATATACCGTCAAACGATATATCAATACCGTCAAATGATATATCAATACCGTCAAATGATATATCAATACCGTCAAATGATATATCAATACCGTCAAATGATGTATATATCAATACCGTCTAATGATATATCAATACCGTCAAATGATATATCAATACCGTCAAATGATATATCAATACCGTCAAATGATATATCAATACCATCAAATGATATATCAATACAGTCAAGTGATGTATCAATACCGTCAAACGATATATCAATATACCGTCAAATAATTTATCAATACCATCAAATGATATATCAATACCGTCAAATGATATATCAATACCGTTAGATAATATATCAATACCATCAAATAATATATCAATACCGTCAAATGATATATCAATACCATCAAATAATATATCAATACCGTCAAATGATATATCAATACTGCCAAATGATATATCAATACCGTCAAATGATATATCAATACCATAAAATAATATATCAATACCGTCAAATGATATATCAATACAGTCAAATGATATATCAATACCATAAAATAATATATCAATACCGTCAAATGATATATCAATACAGTCAAATGATATATCAATACCATTAAATGATATATCAATACCATCAAATGATATATCAATACCGTCAAATGATATATCAATACCGTCAAATGATATATCAATACAGTCAAATGATATATCAATACCATAAAATAATATATCAATACCGTCAAATGATATATCAATACCGTCAAATGATATATCAATACCATAAATAATATATCAATACCGTCAAATGATATATCAATACAGTCAAATGATATATCAATAAGCAATGATTCTATACCTCATTCTCTGTGATGTATCTAGGTATGTGAGTATCATTATTCACAACAGCATGTTCAATAACTGATTTTTTGGATCTTTGTTTCTTTTTGCTGCTTTGGGGGACTCTATCTTTTTGCTCTGGCTCTCTCGTTGACGATTGATCAATAGACTCTTGTTTCTGACGACTTTGATTCTACATAATATTAAACAAATAGTTATCTTGTCAAATGATATATCAATACCGTCAAATGATATATCAATACCGTCAAATGATATATCAATACCGTCAAATGATATATCAATACCATCAGCCATTTCATCAAATGATATATTGATTCAGTCTAATGATATATCAATACCGTCAAATGATATATCAATACCGTCAAATGATATATCAATATACCGTCAAATGATATATCAATACCGTCAAATTATATATCAATACCGTCAAACGATATATCAATACCGTCAAATGATATCAATATACCGTCAAATGATATATCAATACCGTCAAATGATATATCA